>NC_140633.1:41310482-41337982 GCF_057382275.1 Copadichromis virginalis
GTCAGGGAGCTCGGAGCGGATGGTGCGCTCAGCTGACCGCACAACCCTCTGTAGAGCTCGTCTGTCCTGCATGGTGCTGTTCCCGAACCAGGTTAAGATGTTTCCCGCCAGGATGCTCTCTATGGTGCAGGAGTAAAAGTTCCTGAGCACCTTGGAGGGCAGTTGGAAGTCTCTCAAGCGTCTGAGGTGGTAGAGACGCTGTCGGGCCTTTTTCACCACGGTGTTGATGTGACAGGACCATGACAGGTCCTGCGTGATGTGAACTCCGAGGTATTTGAAGCTGTCCACTCTCTCCACTGGGCACTCGTTGATGACGGGGGTCTGGTAGTTCCTCTCCTGCTTAGTGCTGAAGTCCACTATCAGCTCCTTTGTCTTACTGACGTTTAGAAGGAGGTTGTTCCTCTGGCACCAGTTCTCCAGATTCCTAATCTCCTTCAGGTAGGCCGTCTCGTTGTTATCAGAGATCAGGCCCACCACGACGGTGTCGTCAGCAAACTTGATGATGGTGGTGGAGCTGGTAGTGGCCACGCAGTCATATGTGTACAAAGAGTACAGCAGGGGGCTCAGAACACACCCCTGGGGGGCTCCAGTGCTGAGAGTGGTGGAGGCTGAGACATGTCCGCCCATCCTTACTGCCTGTGGTCTGCCAGTTAGGAAGTTGGAGATCCACTGACACATAGATGAGCTGAGTCCCAGATGCTCCAGCTTGGTGGTGAGTGTGGAGGGAATTATGGTGTTAAATGCAGAGCTGTAGTCTATGAAGAGCATTTTAACATAATTCCCCCTTCTAGTGTCCAAGTGAGTGAGTGATGTGTGGAGGAGATGAGAGATGGCATCGTCTGTGGAACGATTTGGACGGTAAGCGAACTGTAGTGGGTCCAGTGTGTCTGGTAGTGAAGAAATGATGAAGTCTCTGACCAGGCGTTCAAAGCAGAGGTGGGACCAAGTCATTGTTTTGCAAGTCTCAAGTAAGTCTCAAGTCTTTATCCTCAAGTCTCAAGTCAAGTCTCAAGTAATGTCAGGCAAGTCAGAGTCGAGTCTCAAGTCACTGGTGTAAAAGTCCGAGTCAAGTCACAAGTCTGAAATTTTGAATTTCAAGTCCTTTCGAGTCTTTAAAAAAAAGAAAAAAGAAAAAAGTATGTTGCAGTTATGCTAAATGTAAATATTAGACCATGTAATTTTTAAATCTGTGTTTTTCTCAACACATGACAAAATAGTGAACTTAGAAAATATACACAAATTGTGAAATTGCACCTCTTTAAAATGCAGCTCAATTAAACCTAGCTCCAAGAATAATTTTCACCGACAGTTCTGAGATAAGCTGCATGTTATTCTTGGATGCGGTTGTAGGACCGGTGTTGTGCCAAAAACTGATTGTCTGCCAAAAACTGATTTCCGGTATTTGCCAAAAAGCGATTGCTCATATTTAAAGTGCTATAAGTAACTTGTTGGGCTATAATATGTTAAATATATGTCAAATGCATCCCTTATGGATGACATAAAATCATCTTGAGCCACAAACAACATTCGTGTAGCAAGATACAAGCCGCAATCAGTTTTTGGCAGCGACTTTTATATAACCTTTATTTATGCAGTAAAAAAAAATCTCATTAACATTAAAAATGTATTTTGTAAGAGTAAGTTGGCCAAGAGCACAGCAGAAATGGCAGCAAATATTACAATAGTTCTGTAAAAATATTTTAAGTGGGGATAAAGGACCGGATTGGTTATAATGTAAGTACAAGTTGTAAAGATACTTAAAAAACAGATAATTTTTTAATTCTTTATGTAACCCCTTTGTATCCCCTGTTCACCGAAGTCTATTTACGAACATACGTAAAGATATTACACATAAAAAATACACAGAAACACTGGAAATCACTTTTTGGCAGACAATCACTTTTTGGCACAACACCGGCTTTAAAATCGCATGACAAAAATATCATACACATTAAAAAACTGCATCACCAACGTAGCCTGGACAACATTTGCTAGTTAGATGAAGTCAGCTATCTCATCGTAGCATATTTATATGCATATTTATAATTATACGGTTCTTGTGAGTGCATACACTCGTGAAGTTTAGTAACTTCCGGTCACTGCAACAAGCCCAGGTACAGTTTACCGACGGATGGGTGCAGGACCTTGAAATGCACCGTGTAGAACGAAAGACCATCGTACGTATCATAAGTTTACCAGTCTCACAAATCGTCGTCATAAATACACATTCGTTAACCGTTTATTAATATAACCTTTGAGCTTAACGGTAATTAATTAGTAGTAGAAATAATTTCTGGTAGCATCACAGAAATGTAGCAGTGACAATAATATTGTATGCTGTAATCGCACTGGACAATTAGTGATACAAAACAACTGTTTTATTCTGTGAATAAAAGTATATGTTTTTGTCAATGTACCATAATAACAGAAGCGAAACACAATATTGTGTCAGGACAATTTACTATTTATGCACAATAAATAAAGGAGCATAGCGCGACAATTTCTGTTCAGCGCCAGACTTGCTTGTAACCTATGTCACCAATTATGTTATGAAAATGACGCATTAACTACAACAGCAGACTGACCTTTGTGGAAATGCTTGGAGCAGACTAACCTGTGAGCTGGAGTGTTCTGGGACGTTATATTTGATCTTTGAATGGCTGCAATCCAGTCGCGTCTTTGTTACTTCGGAAACATGGCTGAACAATTTCTCTTCAACGACGTAATCCGATAACAACCGATCTCTTTACCCGTCGGCTTCCCGTGGCTGTCATGTGACCGGCTATTGCAGTTAATAATACAACAGCTTCTTGACATTTTTGTGTTTCTTTTTATCGCTGTTTAACTGATTTTAATTGAAAGCCTGCGTGCGCTAGTACCGCTTGCCACGAGTTCCCAGAATCCTTTGCGGTTCTACCCGTGAATGACGTCACATTTTCAATCTCTATATAATATGCATGTTAAATTTTATATTTGGGGTAAAATATCAAGTCTTTTCAAGTAAACCGGTTCAAGTCCAATTCAAGTCCCAAGTCATTGGTGTAAAAGTCCAAGTCAAGTCACAAGTCTTAGAACATTTTTTCAAGTCAAGTCTAAAGTCATAAAATTAATGACTCGAGTCTGACTCGAGTCCAAGTCATGTGACTCGAGTCCACACCTCTGGTTCAAAGCACTTCATCACTACTGAGGTGAGGGCTACAGGGCGATAGTCATTGAGAGAAGCAGGGTGGGGTTTCTTCGGGACAGGAACAATGATGGACTCTTTGAAGCATGTGGGGATCACCGACTGAGATAAAGAGATGTTGAATATCTCAGTGAACACAGGAGCTAGCTGGTATGCGCAGTCTCTTAGGATACGACCTGGGATGCCGTCTGGTCCTGCTGCAGACGTACAACATATATGTATATGTATATGTATATGTTGTACTATTCTTAGTTAGCGTACAACATATATGTATATGTTGTACTATTCTTAGTTAGCGTATTGTCTGTCTTGTTAATGTTGGTTAATGGTGGTTTATAATGGAGCACTGTAACAAAAAATAATTTCCCCCAGGGATCAATAAAGTATTCTGATTCTGATTCTTAGTAAAGCTAAGTCAGCGTGCGGTCTGTTACCTTTGCACATGTTCAGACTCAGAGACCTTTGAAGTGCCACAGAGGAGGCTGTCTTTGGTTTGTCTTATGGTTTCTTCGGCTGCTGGTTTGACATGAACTGCCTTTCAGAGAGCGACTAACGAGCTAACACGAGGTGGCGCGAAGGCAGAGGAAATAACCGAGGACTTTAGGAAATACAGGGACATTAATGAAGGGCAGGTGTGAGGGCGTGCTCTGAGGACCGTGCTGATTTCATGTGTGGAAAACCTTCACCGTGCCTTCCTCTTCTCCTTCGGCTGGTGTCCAGAGAGGCCTGAGCGGTGGGAGGAGGCCGGCGGAGTGATCAGCTGCTGTTTGTCCTCGGGCTGACTGACAGCTCGGTTTATCTGCGGCTGACACGGCGTCCTGCCGAGCGTCCTGTTGGCTGCGCGGGTTTGAATCCCGGCCAGAGGAAGTTGGCAGTGGCAGCTCGCAGTTATTAAAATAAACTTCCTGTCAGAGATGTTGCCATGGCATCTCACTGTAGCGTCGTTGTTTCCCATCGTTATGTTTCAGCTTATGGTTCCTCTTTTCACACGGACACGGTGGTGGTGGCGCTGAGGACAGCAGACAGGAAGTGTCCCGCTGAGAGACACAACAGTGTGTTTGTTCCTGTATAAACTGAGGACAAAGCACCGATCACTGATCTATAACCAATAATCACATCACAGGAAACAGAAGGTCGTCTCTGTGAGAAACCAAGCCGTTAATCACTCAGACGACGGTTACCGTGGACACAGAGGAAGGAGTCAGTGTGTGGTTATTATAGCGTGCAATAAGGCTTATTGTTTTCTTTGTTCCAGCTGCTTTCACTTTAGTTTCTACTGTTTCAGTTTATTTTGGTCTGAGTTGGTGTCTCTGCTGCAGAGGACTCGAGGGAAGCGTTTTAAATTGGACGTTTTTTCTGACTGGACCCTGGTGCAGACGGCTCAATGGCTCTGTCTCCTTGCTGTGAGCACTTGTTTATCTGAAACACATCACCTGACCGTTTTTACTCCACCCACAGGTGGAGTCACAGGTCTGACAAGCATGGATGAAGCAGAGGGTGTGTCCCTTTTTTCATACGAACAGTGAGTGTGAGGCAGGAGGACCTAGATGCTCTGACACCGAGCCAAGCATCTCAGAGGACTGCTGACAGAATCAGTGTGTGTGCCTCTAACTGGTCGCTGTGACATCAGACGATGTGATGCATCACCTGCATACTGATTGGCTGTGAGGTCCACCCTGCAGAGCACCACAGAAGAAGAGTCAGTAAACTATTGGACTGAATTCTACTCAAAGCGCTGTATACATTCACACCCTTCGATACTTAAGCCGCATACTTGGCATGCAGGCAGGGGAAGTCAAGGATCGAACCACCAACCTTCCAGTCAGTAGCTGATCTGCTCTACCACCTGAGCCACAGCCACCCTGCTACACACAGCATGCTGCTTGTGATGTCACCGTGTAGTTAGTGGCTGCTCTTTGAGCACAGCGAGGGTCAGCAGCACGCGCTGATGTTCAGTGGTGTTCGCTGATACGAAATTCCATCGAAAAATCGGCCGATATCATTCTCTGTCAGACGGCCTCAGGGACACAGTCGTGTAGCGTTCACAGCAGACCCCACGAGAAAGTACTGACACACGTTTGACTCACACATGCCAGCAGCTAATTAACAGCTAGCACCCAATCTCAAGTCAATGTTTAACCCCGCCCACAAATGACTTTTAAGCCATTCAGTTCACGGTGGCTTTGGTATTTAAGCGCCCTCTGAAACAGGAAAATAAAGAGGTAAAAAATGCTTTAGATCACAGATGAATTCAGGTCAAAGCTGTGCCTGTGTTCAGTCTGAATCACTGCAAACCTCAGCATGTGTTCACCATCGAACGAATGAGAGCCGAGCAGTTAACGGGAGGTCAGCGAGACGAGCCTCTGGGCGGCACAGTGTTCACCTGCATTTCAAACTCTGGCATGTCTTCACAGCGATCTTCATCGTTCAGCAGCTGGTCTCACGAAGACTTCAGACTCTGCTCGGGTTCGGGGGTTTCGTCAGCTGAAGATCTGATCAATTTTCTCTGACAGAGGAATCTGACCCTGAGTACCCAGCATGCCTCAGGGAAGCACCTCTTCACATTTCAACCATCAAACCAACCACGCTGTGGCTCACGGTCACTGCGCTCCAAAATTATTCTTGTCTGCAGAGAGAGGGACAAAATTACAGCCGACTGACAGCCCATAATTTCATCTGCAGCAGAGAAGCAGCCAAACTGTGTGGGCTCGTCTGAATGCTTTGCTCACAGCAGCCAGCAATTATAAAGCTTCAAGGAAACGTCGGAGAGGTGCCGCTCACAGACCCACAGTGTTCCCGCATCATCGAACCAGCACGTCGACGCTGCTCTGCTCAGAGGTCGCTCAGTTTGTGAAGCTGAGCGCTGACGTGCAGTCTGATCAGAGCCGAGAGCAGCGTGCCCAGCGTTTCCTCGCATTCCTCAGCTGATCTGCAGCAGTCACACTGGACCTGTGGCAAGCTGCTGCAGATTCAGGTGTGTTACCTGTTACAGCTCACCTGTAGACCGCTCCGGTCAGAACATGGAGTCAGCTTTCAAACACCTGAACCCCCTCTTAAACTCAGAGCTGTGCACTGCAGCAGGAAACTTCAGGATTAACAAAATCACCATGGAAACAGATGCTTCAATCTACCCTGCGCCAGTTATTTCCAGATTACTCCACTGACCAATCAGATCTCCAGAAAATAGCATCTTCATACCTGTAGGACGGGTGAGTGTGGGGGAAAGGGGGGTGTGGTGGACAGATGGGTAAGGAGGACAGGTGGGTGTGGTGGACAGGTGGGTAAGGAGGACAGGTGAGTGTGGAGTAAGACCACTGAAGGGAAAGTGGAGACCTGTTGTGTCTAACACTGCAGAGCTTAGGGTTAAAGGTCATCATCGCTGCAGATGAGCCAGACAGGAAGTGAGCAGTGAAAATAGCTGAGGGTCGGCAGGTGTGTGACCGCCCTGAAGCTGTGGGTAAGGACACCTGAGCTATCTGGGCTCAGACTCGAACACCTCGCCTCCAACATGTTCAGGCTCTGTTTGTTTTGCTGAAACAGTCCAATCAGAGCAGAGCTGCTAAGGACGCTGGATCAGATATCAGACCTGTGTGGGAGAGTCCACGGCAGCTCGCGCTGCACATCAATTCATGAAAACTGGAGCATATCAGTCGCTCTGAAATCATCGGATGTGATGCAGCCTCACATCCAGACGCCGTTGTTTGACTGCGCTGTCCCATTCTCGGCTCATGCCCCTTTGAGGCATGTCATTTCTGAACACTGCTCTAACCTGAACCAAACAGTTTAAACAACGCTCCCAGAGAGGTCAAAGGTGGCCTGGACCCTGGCTCAGGTGTGCTGTCGGCGCACCGACTTCCTGTTCCTGCCATGTTTTCCTTCCATTAGCTGGCGGCCACGCCTGTCATCACAGGAGATAATCCAGGATTTCCCGACCTGAACACTGACTTGTGCCCGGGCTCTTTGCAGACGGTATCAGGGTCACACGGCCTCAGATTAAGGACCCCTACCGACTCTAGTCTGCAGATTATCTGCCGTGGTCATCCCACACACAGGTGGTGTCCTGCTCTCAATCCGCCCTCGCGCAAATTTCCAGCTGCAGGAGAAAACATCTGTCCTGATTGCTTTTTTCTAAGACTGATTAACGGAGCGAAAGCCTCTGCTGCAATCCTCCACCTTTTCCAGGACTTTGTGTAACGTGTGCAGATCAAAGTAAATCCTCCACCCGCTGCTCTTGTTAAGGGGCTCGCCGCCCACGTACACCTGCTGTCATCACCACCGTCATCGTCATCGCCACAGTGCAGGTTACTT
Source organism: Copadichromis virginalis (assembly GCF_057382275.1). Lineage (NCBI taxonomy): Eukaryota > Metazoa > Chordata > Actinopteri > Cichliformes > Cichlidae > Copadichromis > Copadichromis virginalis. Next base: position 41,317,975 of record NC_140633.1, read on the forward strand.
CCAGGTAATAGCTGCCTACACCTGACTACGTCACAGCTCCGACCACCTGAGCTCAGAAACGCTCTAAAAATGACTTCTTCCCTTCTGTGTCTGACTCAGAAAACTTCCTGTTTTCCCTTCAGTTAGTCATATTTGTATTTTAGCCTTTGTCCTTTTTCCTCTCTCTGCTTCTTTGTTAAAATGTGTTTGTCTCACAGACTTTGACTCATTTTCTTAGTTTCTTTCTGTGGCTTTGTTCCTGCTTAGTGTTCCTGTACCCGAGTCTTCTTCATTCCTCGGGTTTCTCCTCAGTCCTGCCATCCCTCTCTGTGGTTTTTTGTCCTGGTCCTCGGCTCAAGATGAACTCATTAACTCCTGAGAATCTTCCTGCATTCGTTCCCTCGCTCCCTGCTCGTCGTCTGTCAGGAGCAGAGCAGGATGGTGACATCATAGCAGCGTCGCTGCGTGGGAGAGAAGGATGGGGGGTGAGTAAAGCTCCAAGTGTTGTAATAACATGGGCGGGGGCCCGAGCTGCATCCCTGCACATCTGAAGCACCTTGGGGGTCAGTGCTTCCTGTGTGAGGGATGGGAAGGTCCCCAGCAGGAAGCTGCTCCGGTCTGATGTGTGGACTGGGAAAACACTCACTTTCCCAGAAAGCCTCATTTCTCTTCTTCAGCCCATCACACTGATGGCAGCATGTCAGAGGTCAAAGCCCTCGTCAACATGAAGAACCTTCAGCTTTCCCAGAGTGCACTGCAACACACAGCAGCTCCTCTAATGATGTTTACTCAGCTCGGGTCACTGCACAGAAAATACTGCTGCCTGCTCTTAACGCCAGGTCATGGGGGTGGATCCTGTTGCTGCTGACGCAAATACTGAGTCCAAAACCTCATCAGACCCGACCCAGACCGAGAACCAGGAGCTCCCGCAAGTTCTACATGTGTGAGGAAAAAACATGAAGAACCTGATGGGAACGAAAAACATCTGAGGAACCAAACAGCCATGTGACCGACAGTATCTGCTTATGCAGTGAACACGTTCAGCTCTAATGGTGGCACCTGTTTCATATCAGAGGAGCCCACAGGTTGTTTCTCACCAAATAGGGTCAAACTCGAACCTCACCTGTCTGTTTAAACATGAAAACCTGCAGTCTAGGAGCAAAGCTTCAGGTCAACATCAGTCCAGGTTTCAGGTGATTCTGTCACATAAAGCTTTAGAGGAATCTATCGATGAAAAACTGCATGAAGATCCATTATTGAAGTGATCAGTGCATTTATTAAACCTTTCTTATTGAGCAGTTTTCACATGTTACCACTTTATATTTCCAGTGTCATTTTAAAGCGCCTCCTTGGCTCCTCTGACAGCCTGTGACGAACTCACATTTTCCACTAAAGTCCCAAAGATGTGATATTTACGTTCTCAGTACCATCAGTGAATCAGCTACCACAGCTCTACCAACCTGACACTGGCTCAGGTGCTCCCCTACCAGACTGACTCTGAATGGACCACTGAGATCTTTGCTGTTACTTCCATCAACGTCCTCTCATGACTCTGACTGCCACGTCTCTGTCTGATAATGCATCAAGTTGGGTCACAAGCAATTTACGTATATTAGCAGGTAAGCTAACATTAGCCAAAGAAAACTTTTATATAATGAAATTTGTCAGACGCCATCATCAGTGATCCGTGTTCCTGGCTGGAGTCAAAGTCTGACTTTAATGTTTGCATTTCATCATTTATTGTGTCAGACTGCAGAGTCTCTGTGTGTGTCTGCGTGTGTCTGCGTGTGTGTGTGTGTGTGTTGGGGAGTGTAACCCAGGTCCCACGTATCTATGGTAAAGCTAGAGCAGGGGTGCCCAATCCCAGTCCTCGAGAGCTACCGTCCTGCAGCTTTTAGACGCATCCTTCTTCTGACACACCTGAATCAACTGAATGCCTTGTTATCAGGCCTTTGCCAAACTTGATGGCATGCTGAAGAGGTAATCACACCATTTGATTCAGCTGTGTTGGAGTAGGGATGCATCTAAAAGCTGCAGGATAGTAGATCTCGAGGACTGGGATTGGGCACCCCTGAGCTAGAGTATATAGTGCAATGGGACTGGGCCTGGGTTGGTAGTGCTACTAATTATGATACCTGATACCCTCTAATTGAATTAATAAGGACCACCACAACTGTATTTGCCACCCCACGGGAATAGCGTGGGGTGGCTGTAGCTCAGGTGGCAGAGCAGGTCAGCCACTAATCAGAAGGTCGGTGGTTCAATCCCAGGCTGCCTCCTAGCTGCATGCAAAATATCCTTGGGCAAGATACTAACTCCATGTTTGCCTACTGGTGGTGGTCAGAGGGCCCGGTGGCGCCAGTGTCCGGCAGCCTCGCTTCTGTCAGTGCGCCCCAGGGCAGCTGTGGCTACAATGTAGCTGCCATCACCAGTGTGTGAATGTGTGGATGACTGAATGTGTAAAGCGCTTTGGGGTCCTTAGGGACTAGAAAAGCACAGGCCATTTACCATATTTTACACAAAATTTATCCCTCACTGGGATTTTTGACCTTTGAAAATACCTTTGGTTACAACTAAACACTTACTCAATTTAAACCAAATTTGTAACAGTGGGCCCACACACACACACTTGAACCTGTCCACACTACCCCGGTGGCACAGTGCTTGTTGCAGGCCTGATTCGAAGTTCGGGTGTCCGCTCCCAGAGATTCACACAAACCTTACCACTCGTCCTGCCCATAACAGAGAAGAGTGACATTGACTGGCTCATCAGCACAACAACCAATGACAATACAACATTAAGGTAACTTATATTAGATGGGAAAACAAACTTAGGTTACACCCCAATATGTTGCTTCTGCACAGTAAGTGAACTCTAAATCTTGAAACCCTTTTATTTATTAGACTCTTAACACCACAGTTTTATATGTGCACTTTTTGGGGGGGACAGCAATTTAAATTGCTGTCCATACAGACAATATTCATTTGTAAATGATTAACTAACAATCTTGTGCTTGTGCTTAAAGTGCGTTGGCACTCTTCATCATCATCATCGGCTCCTGTGGCGACCTGTTTGCTGCTGCCTGCTGCTGAAAGGCAGTGGTAGAGGGGACACTTGGGCATTTATCGCAGCATATAATCTGTTTCCTGGACACACTGTGCTTTTTCAGCGTTCAGAGGTTGATGGCTCCGTGTCACAGCTGGCTATGAATTTCAGACGGATCAGGCCTTAACTTAACAAAAGTTATCAATTGTTCTTTTCATCTTTTCTCATTACCCACAGAGACATCCACTCTGTCGGGCCTAGGCTGCTCACTAGGGCTGGGCATCATCACTGATTTCTTTAATCCATTCGATTCGATTTTGCCTCGACAGTCAGAAACATTATGATTCTGATCATTTATCAGCACTGACACTGTGAGACTTCATCAGAGGTGTGAACATCACAGCAGAGGCCTTTGTGTCAAAGTAACTGAGAATAAAACAGAAAAACATGAAGCAGATTTTCCTGGCCTGGATTTTTATAGCAGATAACCTTAAAAATATTCTGCAATTTTGCATAATTTTAAAAATTTAAATTTCTTCAGTATTGAACAGCAGAAATGAGGCTTTCCTGTCCGAGGTCATTGAAAAAAAAAAAAAAAAAAACAGACAGCGGCCGACAGCGCTGTAAACAATGATGGGTGATGGGTAATAAGCGAATGAATAATACAGAAAAATGAGATCTGAGAGATCTGAGAGAGAGAGAGCTGTGCAGGAAGTTGTTATCGTGGTGGAAGCAAAACAGCAAAAGTAAGAGAGAATTCATGACGATGTTTATCAAATGTGAAGCATAGTTTGCTGCTTCTTTTGCTGCTGGTTCAGTGAATTTTGGTTGGAGAGAAACAAAACCTGCAGCTCAGAATTGAGTCCAAAAAAGACGTAAACACAGAGCGCGGACCTGCCGACGCATCAGAGTCAGCGAGCTGTCGGCTTTCAGCCCCGACGGCGTGTCCGTGGGTGAGAAAGCCGAGGAAGACAAAGCTGATTCTGATTCGTCGGGTCCGCTGTGTTTACGTCTTTGTGTGGAGTCCGTTGCCTGCTCTCATTTACTGTTTGGTGGTTGTTGAAATAGTTTTGTGAGGTTTAACCTGAGATTCTGGCGTTTCTGGCAAAATAAGTTTATATTTAAAAGTCAATTCAGGATTTAATGAATCGTTATCGCTTTATTCAAGCTACTCACACCTCTCTATCCACCTGCACTTTCAAACGTACACACGAAGGACTACGGGACAACTACAGCACCACGGCCAATCACAGAGGTCCCGCCCCTGGCTATCTCTGATTGGCTTAGACCACGATAGGGGCATAATGTGTGTCCGTTGTTGATCACACAGAGACTTTTTGGTCGGGACAATTTGGTCGCACTCTAGAGCCCTGTGGTCTGTTTTTGTTGTTGTTGTTGTTGCACCATAGACCTGTATCTTGCTGGCAAGACAAGCTGCTTTGTTTTCCACACATCTTTTCCTTTACTCTGTAGAGTAATCCATCACTCAACTCCAATTTGCGACTTTCACGGAGGAGCATCACAGTCTGGTGAATCAATTTTAGAGCCCTTTATTGTTCAAACCTTTTTTTGCTCTTGATTGCTTTCTTCAATGGCCCAATGGTAGGGTCCATATCTTTTGGACTCAGCTGATCGAGGATGCTTACGCTGAGATTCACAGGAAATGCATAGGCTTCCGGTACTTTAGAGGCAGGAGCACCAAGTTGATCCACCAATCAGTCAGGTACAACTGGTCCTTCCCTAATGCAGGCCCATTTACAGAGAGCTTTAATGCCAGCAGGCGGGATGGAAGTCCATTCTCCAACTTCCTCTTGGGCATACTGTCGTGACAGCAAGTCAGCATCAACGTTGTGGCGCTTAGGGAGGTACTGTATGGTGAAATCATACATGACAAGGGCAGTGAGCCAGCGATGCCCTACACTGAGCTTAGCTAAGGTCAATAGCATACGTTAATGGGTTATTGTCACTCCTGACAATGAATTTGGCACCATACAGGTAGTATTTATCCACGACGGCCCACTTTACTGCCAAGAATTCCAGTTGATGAACTGGATAGTTACTGTAACTGCTCCTGAAGGTTTTTCATGTTCGAAGTAGAATAAAGGGCCATGCTCCAACTGATGGTTAGCCAGTATTTTAATCTTCTTTTCACCAGCAAACACCGTGAAACACTATGGTGAAATGATCAATGAAAAACACAGATATTACGTCAGCAGAACAAAAATTACAATTAAATTAAAACGTACACACAAAGTAAATGCACCGACACATCCTCAGCTAGGGCTGCTCAATTAATCGAATTTTAATCTCAATTACAATCTGGGCTTTCAACGATCATTAAAAATGACTGAGCTGATTATTAGCACCTCCCTCGTGCTTTACTCTCGCGCTGCTCCGTGTGGCAAATCGAGCGCACCTCTCTGCATTTCGAACACGCCTCACAACAATAAGAGGACCCGAGGGAAGCTCGGAAAGCTAAGCAGAAGTTATATGGAGAGGAGAGTGACTGCCGTTGGTTGAAAAGAGAGGTAAAAAAACTTCAGTGGTGTGGAAACATTGTGGGTTCGCGGAGTCAGACGTGGATCAAGTAGACACAGTGTGTAAACTTTGCTACGGTGTCGTAGCTGCACCAGAGCAACACTGCAAAGTTCACTAAACATAGATGTTTACATTTTTCATTTGTTTCTTATATTGCAAACATTTGCACTGTTATCAGTATTTGCACACTATTTTATATTATTTTTTAAAGTCATTATTCAACACATTGTAATTGTTAACCCTTTAAAGCCGGGCAGAGGCACGCTCCGTTTTGCGTAACTATTTTTAAATCCCTGTAGAACCGGAACCGTGTAAGCTAGCACAATAATTTGTTTTGCATAGGAAACCGGAGGAGTTGTACTTACATCTTATGCCATCAGCTTGTCCTCGGTCACGGTTTCCTTCCACATAAAGTTTTGCAAAAACTGCATAAAAAGCGCTTGCAGGAACAAAAACATAATATTCCAGAAACACACTTTGCAGATCCGATCAGCTGTTCATAACACTTCCCACATTGAACAAGACGTCAACGCGAACCATCACATGTACGTCATTTCCTGCCCGAAACCGGAAGTGACGTCATTTTCGCGGAAAATGTAGTTTTTTACTTGTAGGCCTTAAAAGCCTATACTGGTGTTTTTATAAGTCAAGTTTGACTCTATACTTTTCTGAATAGTTGCTGGGATGCTTAGAACTCGAATTGCACTGCTGGAAATATTTTATTTTGATGCACCTGCTGTTTTCTTTGCAAATTTGCATCATAGGATTTGTTTTGTTTTTCCTGCAGTATATAAAAATTGCTGTATCTCCAAAATAAAACTATGAAGACACTCAAGATAAATTTCCTGTTGTTGTAAACTATTTTTTGCAACTTTTTTGTATTTAAAGTTTTGAGGGATAAGCCTCTTAAATTTCTCCAACCAGATATCTAAGGCTTCTTCTCCAGCTGGGATGGGACTGACCTCGGAAAATGTCCTTAGACGTCTATATGGGTGGCTCTCAGGCTGTTTGTTTGCTCTGACCATTAACTCACCTACTGCATGGATGATGGCTTCAGAATTACCATCCACTTCCCCTTTGGGGGAGCGTAACCCTTGGATGTCCTCTAAGGTTTTCTTTTCATTCTGCAGAAAAGTGAAACTTTTCCTCAAAGTCATCTGGCTGAGGTTCAATGTAGTACACTGCTTTCCAGCCACTTCCACCACTTATTGGCGTTATCTCTCTCTCTCTCACACACACACACACACACACACACACACACACACACACTACATAGTGTGTGTAATAAGAGGGAAACACCTCCGACATGCACACATGTGACCCACAGCAGCTCATTTGAATAAGAGCAGAGCCAATGAGAATCAATGAGTGAGACTGTTCGGACGTTTGTTCAGGTCCGATTATTGCGGCTCAGCAGGTGGAGTGTTTTGGCTGGGTGTTTAGCTTGTGTTCGGGAGGACGGCTGGGGACAGATGTAGCTTTGAGTATGAGCTGATGACTCTGCTGAGCTTCCAGGCTTTCAGACACAGATTAAAGATGCTGTCCTTTAAATAAGGCCACACAGTCTGCAGCGGTGAGCCTTCTGCCTGGACTCAGCGTCACTGCAACTCTGGACACGCCTTCAGCTGTCTGAGTCCTGAAATCTGTGTTTGAAGCAGATTTCCATCAGATGTTTGGGTCCGTCTGTGGCCGCGAGCTGCTTCTGTAACCAACTTTAGCTATGTAAAGGTGAATTACAGCACAATAACTACTTGGGCTCGTAATAAGACCCTAGCCAGAATCAGAAGACACCAAATTCATACGGAGCCAAAGTATTGAGCAGCAATAATGACTCGGAGGCAGTTTTAACTTTTGAGTAGCCACTCTTGTATTGTTACAAAGTGTAAAAGATTAGTGTCCAATTTGTACAGGAAAAAAAAAGTATGAAAGAAAAATAAATAGTGTGCACATCCATCCATCCATCCATCCATTCCATATACTCCTCCCCCTTTGTGAGTGTGGACACTTCATCTCTTTGCTCTCTAAATGCTTTGCTTCTTTTATGCTGATTTTTTCCCTTTTTTCCATATGAGCTTACCTGCGATAGCTTCTGGACACTTATAGATCATTAGGACTAAAGTGTTCTTAACAGAAACAGCAACATTTTTATAGTTACCTTATCCTCAGCGCTCCGTGTGTCTGTGGCCTAGACACAGCTGAAGCCTGATTACAACGTCTGGGCACCGAGCAGCCTCGATAGCCTGGAAAGGTGCTAACCGCTAGGCTAACTAGCAACAAGATGCCTTCCCTCTCCACAGATGACTACCACAGCCTCCTGCAGAAGATTGCAGCACTGGAGACAAAAATTCATCGCTTAGAAGTAAACGTGGAGGCAAATGGACTGTGTGGAAATGAAACAACCTTGCCTTTGACTCAAAACAATGGCTATGAGCAAGCTAGCACACAGCTAAGGAGCACAGATAACATGACCAAGAAAGTAGACTTTGTGCACTATTATAAATCCTCAAGCGATAATCCCCCCTTGGACTGTCTTGGTGCAAAACCAAGACATAAATCATGTCTCCTGGAAGGGGGAGGACATACCACAGGCAGGGCACAGCGAGCTGAAATCTCTGAAACCGACTGGCCTTCACTTCCTACGAGACAGAGAAGCTCTTCTACCCCTGTACACGAGAGGAAACAGGACTGGACAACCGTGAATAGGAAGGTTAACAACAAACCTTCAAAACAACTGAATGTGAAACTGTAGAACAGATTTGCTCCACTATCAAAGGACCCTGGATCTATATCGGACAACCATCCATCTAAAAGTAGCGAAGTAAGGCCTGAAAATCCACGGGGAAAGCTAAAGGCTAGGCCTGAAACGCTGATTGTGGGTGACTCTGCCATAAAGGATGTACAAAGGATGTGCGGTAAGAACACTAAAGTCCTCTGCTTTCCTAACAATATGGTCAACATCCTGAAGGAGAGAATTCTTCAAATTGCAGATGAATATCCAACTGTGACAAACATTGTCCTGCATACAGGGTCAAACGATGTGTCCAAACAACAATCGGAGGTTCTGAAATGGGACTTTATTGGATTATTAAACACTGTAAACTCTCTGAATGCAGCTGTATTCATCAGTGGGCCTGTACCGCCGGTCAGAGGAGGAGACGAGAGATTCAGCAGGCTGTTTACACTGAATAAATGGCTTATATCAGCATGTGCTGACCACTCAGTGCATTTTATCGACAACTTTAATATTTTTTGGGAACGCAGGCATCTGTTCAAAGCAAATGGATTTAATTTTAACAAGTCAGGGGTGAAACTGTTCACCTCCAACTTGTTTTATTCCATACGTCATCCATCTGTGCTTGGAGCCAAGGCTGAGATAAACAAGGAGTTATCTCATAAAGAGGAACAAACAGTACTCCAAGAACAGACAAAGCCCAGCAGAAACCTTGAGGAGGAGCTCCATCTGCCCCCACCCGGGAAGAGCCTCAGAAAGGAGAGACATCTGAGGCAAGAAGAGGCAAGAAGAGGGGTCCCTATTTGCCTCCAACTCTCTCAACAACACCAACGACCAGGACCAGGATCTTCCCCAGTCCCCCAAACCCCTGACAGGCCATCACCCCCATCACCCTCCTCTCCCTCCCTTTCTCCCTCCTCCCCACACCTGAAATTCACTGAAGAGATGATGGAGCGGGTCAATGCTGGGCTCAGATCTACCCCCCGGCCCAATCCCTCTTTGTCCCCCATAAACCCCCCACCAAAGCAGCCAAAGGTTCGCCACCGAGCCCCACCCTCAACAGAGCAATCGAAGTCACATTGCCCCCCTAGTTCCTCCTTACCACCTTCATGCTTTGTCTCCGCAGTCTGATGTGTGATGTGTGGAGGGTCCGGGCTGTGAGGATTATGGCAGTGGTGACTTTTCCCAGGAGAAGCTGGGACCCTGTTTACTAGAAGGTTTTAAAATCTCTGTACTTTTAGGTGACAGGAGACATGTGGCCTGGTCAAAACACAGAGAGCTGCACTCTAAAAGATCTTTAAATATAGTAAACATAGCTTGTGTGCCACAGACTGCTCCCAAACACGAGGGGACAAGTAATACCTCTAAAACACTTAAGTTGGCTTTATTAAACATTAGATCTTTAGCTGGGAAAACATTTTTAATTAATGATTTAATCACTGAGCACAGCCTTGATTTTATGTTTTTAACTGAAACTTGGTTGGACCAAAGTAACAGTGGAGCTGTTCTCATCGAGACGACCCCTCCTAACTACAGTTTTATCAGTGAGGCCAGGGTGAGCAGGAGAGGAGGGGGGGTTGCTGTCTTATTTAATGAATCATTTCAATGTAAGCAGCTATCTCCTGGAAGTTTTCAGTCTTTTGAATATGTGGCTTTACAGCTGAAGGCCCCATCCAAAGTTGTGTTTCTTAATGTTTACAGGCCTCCCAAATACTGCACAGACTTTTTTAATGACCTCAGTGAACTGCTGTCTGTGATCTGTGTTGATTTTGACTGTGTAATTATTGTTGGGGATCTTAACATCCATGTGGACAACCCTCAGGACAAAGGGACTAAAGACCTGAGTAACACTCTGGGCAACTTTGGCTGACTCAGCATGTAACAGAGGCCACACATAATAGAGGACACACTCTTGACCTACTGATCTCCAAAGGCCTGAGCATTTCAAACATTACTGTGTCTGATGTGGGCTTATCTGATCATTACTGTGTTTTCTTTGAAAGTAAAATCTCAGCCCACACAAATATATCAACAGCAGTGATCACAAAACGGTGTATAACTGAAAACAGTAGTGCAATTTTTAACCAGGTCTTCCCATTAACACCTGACCTGCCCAGAGGGTCAGTCAATGAGCTCGTCAATAGCTTCAATGCTAACATGTTAAATGTAATGGACACTATTGCTCCCATTAAGGTGAAGGTTATCTCTGGAAGGAAAAAGTCTCCATGGAGAAACTCCACACTGGTGAAAAATGAAAAAAGAGAGTGTAGGAAAGCTGAGCGCAGATGGAGAAAAACAAACCTCCAGGTTCATTATGACATTTGTAAAAAGAAACTTCACAATTATAATTTACAACTGAGGAATGCAAGGAGGTCCTACTTCTCTGACATCATCACTAAAAACAGCCATAATGCTCGGGTCTTATTTTCTACAGTTGACAGGCTAACAAACCCTCCTGTGCCAGTGGCAGCTGAACTTCATTCGACCATGGCCTGCAATGACTTTGCCAAATTCTTCACAGACAAAATCCAAAAGATTAGACAAGCAATTGGTACATCAACAGCAGATCCAGGATATGTACTGTGTCCACCAAAAAACTGTTTAAACACCATGAAACAGTTTCACCCGATTAACAGCAAAGACCTGGAGGACATCTTAGGTCAACTGAACTCCTCCTCCTGCTGTTTAGATGTCCTGCCAACAAGTTTTTTCAAAAAGGTCTCAAAGACTTTAGAATCAGACCTGTTACAGATCGTCAACTTTTCCTTAATGTCAGGTGTGTTTCCAGAATCACTAAAAACTGCTGTAATCAAACCTATACTGAAAAAGGACAATCTTGACAAGACACAAATGAACAACTACAGGCCGATCTCAAATCTCCCGTTTTTAAGTAAGATCATTGAAAAAGCAGTTTCTCAACAGCTCAGTTACTTCTTAAAACAGAATAACTGCTACGATGCCTTCCAGTCAGGTTTTAGACAGAACCACAGCACTGAAACCGCTCTGACAAAAGTGTTTAATGACATATGTCTGAACACAGACAGTGGAAAAATGTCAGTCCTAGTTTTACTGGATCTCAGTGCAGCATTTGATACAGTTGACCACAACATATTACTCAAACGACTGGAGAACTGGGCAGGTCTTTCAGGAACTGTACTAAACTGGTTCAAAACATACTTAGAAAACAGGAAATACTTTGTATCAATAGGTAACTTCACATCTGAGCAGACAAGTATCACATGTGGAGTTCCCCAAGGTTCCATCTTGGGACCCCCTCTGTTTAACATTTACATGCTCCCACTGGCACAGATTATAAAGAACAACAAAATAAACTACCACAGCTATGCAGATGACACACAAATATATATCACAATGTCACCAGGAGACCGAGGCCCTGTACAGGCTCTTGGTAAATGCATTGAGGAAATTAATGACTGGTTGTGCCACAATTTTCTCCAGCTAAACAAAAACAAAACTGAAGTAATAGTCTTTGGCGCCAAAGAAAAACGATTACAGGTCACCAGAGAACTTCAATCTATACATCTAAAAACCACAAACCAGGCGAGAAATTTGGGTGTAGTGATGGATGCAGACCTAAACTTAGAAAAACACATTAAGACAATAACAAAGTCAGCTTACTATCACCTCAAGAATATATCAAGGATAAAAGATCTGATGTCTCAACAGGACCTGGAAAAACTAGTCCATGCATTCATCTTTAGTAGGCTTGATTACTGTAACAGCATCTTTACAGGTCTACCTAAAAAATCAGTCAGACAACTACAGCTCATTCAGAACTCTGCTGCTCGAGTCCTCACTAAGACCAAAAAAGTGGACCACATCAGTCCAGCTCTGAGGTCTTTACACTGGCTGCCTGTCCGTCAGAGGATAGACTTTAAAGTTCTGATGCTGGCCTATAAAGCTCTGAATGGTTTAGGACCAAAATACATCAGTGACCTCCTGACCCAGTATGAACCATCCAGATCCCTCAGGTCATCTGGATCCGGTCTTTTATCAGTTCCCAGAGTCAGAACCAGACACGGAGAAGCTGCATTCAGCTTTTATGCTCCTTATATCTGGAACAAACTCCCAGAAAGCCTCAGATCAGCTGAAACACTCAGTTTATTTAAATCCAGGTTGAAGACTCACCTGTTCTCAGCTGCATTTGAATAAAGCACCAAATCCACACTTTTAAGCTTAAATTTCAAAACTTACACTAACTACTGATTTTATCTATTTCTGATTTTATCTGTTTTGATTTTATATACTGTTTTGTTTGTTTGTTAAGCTTAAATTTCAAAACTTACATTAACTACTGATTTTATCTGTTTTGATTTTATATACTGTTTTGTTTGTTTGTTTGTTTGTTTGTTTGTTTGTTAAGTGGGTTTAGAGCTCTGGGTAGCTCCCCAGCTGGGTCTAGACTGGGTCTAGAGAGTATTTTAAATTCAGGGAATTTAAAATAGAAAGTAGCTCGTCCACAGAAGGACTGGTAGCTCCCCTTACGATAAGGGTTCAGATTGCGCGAACAGGTGTGGGATTAGAGCTCTGGGTAGCTCCCCAACTGGGTCTAGAGATTTTAAATTCAGGGAATTTAAAATAGAAAGTAGCTCGTCCACAGAAGGACTGGTAGCTCTCCTTACGATAAGGGTTCAGATCGCGCGAACAGGTGTGAAATGTGTGTGTTTAGTTAGTTTGTTTGTTTGTTTTAATCAATTTTAAATCATGCTTTTTATTTGTTTTTGTTTCTAATGTCTCTGTAAAGCACTTTGAATCACCTTGTTGTTGAATTGTGCTATACAAATAAATTTGCCTTGCCTTGCCATTCGCTTCCGCTTATCCTTTTCAGGGTCGCGGGGGGCGCTGGAGCCTATCCCAGCTGTCATAGGGCGAGAGGCAGGGTACACCCTGGACAGGTCGCCAGTCTGTCGCAGGGCTAACACTAATAGTGTGCACACTTAAACAAAATAAAGTGCTCGTTGGGGCCCTTTAAGAATTCAAGTTATGTTGACAACAGCAACTTCAAAGGTCCTTCTGAGTGTAATTGGAACGTATAAGTGTGTGGGTGTGTATCTTCTTTGGGGTGAATTGTCCTTAAAGTGGTTGGCTCGCCATCGATCACGAATCTCGTCCTGGCCCTCGGACATTGCAGCAGCTCTCCAGATGAAAGGTGAGAGGTTAACCTGTGAGAGACCGAGCTAGCATTAGCGTGATCACGACGGTAAGTCTCTACAAGTTTTTTCTTCAGAATAACACTCGTCTTACCAACGTTGCTTCTCTCCTTCATCCAGCCACTCGACACCAGACTTCCAGCAGGTAAGTATGCTGGCTTTCCTTCCTCTCAATTCTGAGTTTTTCCTCTCTTTTGTCCCTGGATTTCTCAGTTTAAGCAGCAGATGCCTCCACTCCTGTTGCTGAGATGAGAAAACCCAGGAGAACCAAGTGCCGTCACCTCTCTTCCTGCCTGACAGGGTCAATGCGGCCTGCGCTGAACTAGGTGTCCTCACGTGGGGTGAACTGAGAGGCGCATTCAATGGTCATAGGAAATATGACACTTTGTTGATGTGGACAGTTAAAATAAAGAGAATAAATACTCTCTCTTCCTTATCATTGGTGTAAATATGTTTTTTTCATCTGTGCCACACTTCCATATAAATACAGTTGAATTGAAAAGTTTGTTCTAGCAGCGCTCTCAAACATTTTGACTGTTTCACACGTGAAGACGAGTTCGCTCATTGAATCGTCACTGTGGACTTTCTTCATCACGCGTGGTCATGACATCCTCCGCCAGGCCTGGAAGTGATGTCATCAGAAACAAACAGCATTGAGACAACAAACGGGAAGCCTGAACTAACAGATGAATGTAAGGCAGGCGTTAATTAACACGCTGTTAATTGAAAACAAGGTTTGTAATGGCGACATTAGCAGCATAAATAGCTCTTCTTCCTCCTGCCGATGAATAATGCACCATCAGTTGTTCCTATTAGTGATTCTTCTCATCTGGAGTTAATTTCATTATGTAAATGAGCTGCAGGCCTCGTCGAACCTCCACTTTGATCCATCCTAATTGTCCTGATCATCAAAGAGTGAGTCGCCGCTCGCTGGGAATAAATCTACACTCCTCCTCCTCCTCTTCTTCTTCTTCTGCTCTCCTGGAATCAAATGCAAATACTGTGAGGTGATTAAAATTTGATGTGTCTCGGTATGTTCAGCTGGATGCATATTCATCTCCGAGAGCAAGGGAAGAGGGAATTAACGGAGCTGAGATGAAAGAGGCAGAGAGGCTGATCTCAGATCTGTGTTTGAGCACGACTTTTTCTGCTCAGCAGCTGTTTCCAGGTTCTATGAAAGAGCGGTAAAGGAGTCTCTGTGCAGTTCCTATGTTTGATTCAGCTGCTTCCAGGTGTTTGCAGGTGAGTTCACACTCTCAGCGAGAGCACTGGCATAACGTCAGTCAGATGTTGGCCCTCTGAAACATCTGCATTGTATTTTTATTGAACTCTAACAACACAAAGGAACAGAGGAGTCTGTGCAGGCTGCTGTCTTTGGTTCCAGTGGTGTCAGGTATCTTTTCCAGGTGTTTCCAGGTGTTTTGCTGAATCCTAACAACAAACAGTAAATGAGGCTCCGCGCTCACTGTGTTTGTTTCTCGTGGTGTCAGATGTCTTTTCTAGCTGAACGTCAGACTCTCCGGGGGGAACGTTGCCCCAATTTCCTAATCTGATTTTGATGCAGCGCGTCTGTCTGAAAGCCCTCGCTTTAATTTCACCATTTGTGGCTGAACTGACGCAGAAAGATGGGGAAACAGCAGAAGAAAAGAAGGTGTTTCATTGGGGGAACAGAGTGGAAACCCCCACAGACACGTTTCATGTTTATTTACACATTTCAATTTCAGGATGTGTTTGTCTCCGAGTGGAAACCTTGTATCTGCTCAGTGCAAAAACAACAAGAACTGCCTTTTTCCTGGATGGCAGTAAGGTTGGAAAACCTCAGCGGAGTCATGAAGCATGAAATGCATGTTGTTGTTGTTTTTAACTGCGTGAAACAAATATTGAAAATAAACACAAACAGAGAGGACTCTTTATGAAGAGCAGAAGTGAAGATAAGAAAGAGTAGAAGACGAGAGAAGTATTATGATGTCACATATAAGTACAGGCGATGTGGGGGAGGGGCTCTGAGGCACGTGAATAGAAATATGCTTCTTTGTCAAAGGTTTGTGGACAGCTGGCTATTACTTGCATGTTAATAATATAGGATTTGCTCACACAGTGTCCGCATATTTTCTCCGTTTAGACATTAACAGTCATTCCCCCAAAAGTTGATCCTGTTCATCTGGACTAAGAAACGTTTCTTCAGTCTCAGCTGACCGCAGGTTTCCAAACTTATAAACGGCACATTTGTACAATAACTGAAACTAGCACCACTGAATGAACCATGGGTTGGGAGCTCAGTTTATGATCGTTAATATACAAATTGTCACGATTATTGATCGATGGTCGAGAGTACCACAGTTCACAGAGAGTTGGGGAATGGCTCCCATTGGGAGCTGTTACAGACATGGGAGTGATTATTCTCAGCTGCCTTACTTATTGCTCATCGAGTAAGTTCTGCTTCACCGCGGAGTCAATCAGTGCTTTAAGAGAGAGGCCATCTGTACTGAAATGTAGCGGGAGCTGTGTCCTAGGGAGGGTTTCAAAACCTGGGAAAATACTCAACAATAAGAAATAGACAGGCTAAGCAACAGACTTGCCCTCACCATGACAACAACACATTATAATACCTGAAAGAAATGAAGAAGTCTACGTCCTCACATATTTCTGATCATATGAACAAACGTATGTAGACACTAGCATCTTGTCTCCGCATGTTAATTTCAGTGTTAAATGCTGACCGAGGTCAGCAGCATCTTTCTCCCTCACATAATCAGATTTTCCCATCATGCCCCGTTTGTTTTGTCTCTTGATGACATCATCAGGTGAACGGAGGCAGCAGATTGTTTTTTTTACCTTTTAAGTCGGGCATTAGTATAAAAATGAAAGCCTCTTACAGCCTGAAATGAAAATCCTCTGAGTGTTTAAGCTGCGGCCAACAGACTGTGTTCAGGTATCAGTTCAGTTTCAGCCCCATGGGCCAACATGATGATGATGATGATGATGATGATGATGAAACATCCCCTCCTCCTCCTCCTGTTTGGACACACAGCTTCTTGGCAGGCTCACTAATTAATTAAAGAGATGAATATTTGTGTGGTGAGGGGGTGGAGCGGGCGCCACAGGCGTGCGGATGTGTGGACGCAGATAAACACGATTCTTTATCCACTCGGACAAATAGATGAAATGTATCAGAGAACAGGTCTGTGGATGCAGAGGTGAGCTCACGTAGAGCAGCTTAAAGCATGAAATCCGCTCTGAGTGGGAGCACTCTGTGGCATGTGGAGGTATAAATAGTGCTCGCAGTGGAAGTGGACCGCGGGGCGGAGCGGCAGCGGAATTAGAAGCGTATTAAGTGCAGTGGAAGCAGATAAGCTCCAACAGATGTGTTTGGGTGTTGACATTGTTTGTATTGCAATCTGATAGATCAAAATGTTTCACTCCACTAATAGGCTTTTATTTTGTACATTTTGGATTTACGAGCCGCCCCCCGATGTAAAGCTGCTGTTAAAGGACAGGGCCAACACGTCCAGCTTGGACGTCACGATAAAAGGTTGTTTTTAGCTTTCTCCAGAATCACGCTTCAACCTTCACGTCCAAATTAGGAGTCCAGAGGAAACATGAAACTACTGAAAACTGCTCCTCACAACCGTCTGCCTCCTCCTGCAGGAAAAGATAAATGAACGTGGAGCACCTCCTCCTCGTCCTCCTCACCGAACACGACAGCAGCACATCCGGCCTCACTCACGCGTTGCTTATCTCACAGAAATGACACCCTGTACGACACCGTTATCTCCCTCAGAGCGCTAACAGACCCAAACCACAGAAACCATCTGTCCACACGGGAGCTTCTTCTCCATACAAACTACAACTCCCAGCAGACCTCCACTGGGCCAAACAAGGAGAGGAGAGCACAGGCCTCCAGACCAGCTATGGCACTCAGCAGTCCATCACTCCATCATTTAATGCATCAATCAGCAGCTGCCTTTGTGTCTAACATGCCCACTTATGGTGATAAATTTGTCTCATCAGCTGATGTCTCAGCTCTCATTTTGCTCTGCAAAACTTCAGCATCAACACGTCATCCTCAGCTGACACATTCATTCTTCTTCAAGTGTTTCAGCATCAGCTGACTGGCTCGTCTACGCCTTCACCTTTCATCACATAAATGATCTTTCTCCAAAAGCTTCTACTGAGACTTCAGCTGTCATGGTGCGTGCTGTGTGGCAGGCAGGACCCAAATGCACGACTCTCAGACAGAAAAATTAAACTCACAGCGCAGCTTTATTTGCTGGAAAAACTCAAACATGAACTACAAGAAAAGTCAAACTAGAAACTCAAAGGACAAAGCTCAAACTAGAAAACAAAACTAGGAACAGAGAAGTAGAGTGTTACCATAAGCACGGAGAAGAAAACAGCACAGTGAGAGTACGACACAACGACTGACAGACAGAAGCACAGGACTTAAATACACAAGCAGGACAACAAGACGATGGGGAACAGGTGGGAACACAGCTGGGACAAATCAGACCTAACGAGACGAGGGGAAGCAAAACCAGACACACCACACATAGGACAGGGACTATCAAAATAAAACAGGAAATGCACAACAGAGACAGAACAAAGCGCACAAGACACAGAGACTAAAAGAGGAGAATAAGAAAACAGAACTACCATATTTTCTGCACCATAATGCACACTTAAAATCCTTTAATTTTCTAAAAAATTGACAGTGCACCTTATAATCCGGTGCGCCTTATGCATGAATTCTGGTTGTGCTTACTGACCTTAATAAAAAAATAATAATAATAGTACATTTTATTTAAGAAAGCGCCTTTTGAAACACTCAAGGACACTGTACACAAGCAATAACAAAAACAACTAATCTCCAAAAAGTTGATTCTGTTCATCTGGACATAGCGTTTTGTGGGAGAAACGTTTCGTCATCATCCAGGTGACGTCTTCAGTCTCAGCTGACTGCAGGTTTCAATCTTATAAACAGTGCATTTGCATAATGACTGAAACCAGCCCACTGAAGGAACAATGGGCTGGGAGGTCAGTTCCTTAATCTTAATTATGCAAATTGACCATTGATCAACAACCAAATGGCCTCCTTGACTCCGCCCTGAAACCAGCGTTCCTCCCTGTCCAGGATGTTACATCCTCATCATTGAAAGAGTGTCCACTGACCTGTAGGTGTAAATAGACTGCAGAGTCCTGGCCTGACGAGGTAGCTCCAACGCTTCCGTGACTGGGATGCAAGTGAAGAGAGATGTAACGTCGTACGAGATGTGGTTTTCAGAGCTGCCCACCAGCGGGTTGAGGATCGAAGCCAGAAACTTGGAGATGTTATAGGTAACGGAGTTGATCATGCAGACAATCGGTCTTAAAGGTGCACCCTGTTTATGTATTTTTGGTAAACCATACAGACTTGGTGTAGACTCCCCTGGGTACAGCCTGTGGTATGAGGTCCGGTCAATAGCCTTGTCCTGTTCTAACTGCTTCAGACAGTCTGTCACCCTCTTCTTGTAGCCACTTCCTGGGTCTCGTTTCAGGGGCTCAGAAGTATTTTCATCACTGAATAGTGACTAAATTTTCTCATGATAGTCTTTCTGGTTTAGCAAAACTGTGCACCTACCCTTGTCTGCCTTCCTCTCCTCCATGGTGATGTTGGATGCTGGGGGCTTTGCATTGCTGAGACAGGCCGAAACCTTTGTCCGTAGTTGCTCTGCTTCCACTTCTGCAATATTGTTGTTACGAATTGCTGTTTCTGTGGCTGTGATCAGCTCCACTAGCGGGATTTGTCTCGGTGTGACAGCAAAATTCAGCCCTTTAACAAGGATTTCTTCACTGACAAGGTCCAGATGGATCCAGATGAAACCATGGTGTCCTTTGATGTAGTCTCTCTCTTCACTTGCATACCCACCATGGAGGCCGTGGAGACTGTCAGAAAACGACTACAAGAAGACAGCTCCTTGGAAGACAGGACCAACTTCACACCTGATCAGACCTGCACACTGTTAGACCTCTGCCTCACCACAACATACTTCAAATATAACGAAGGCTTCTACACACAAAAACATGGCTGTGCCATTGGCTCCCCCGTGTCACCTATTGTAGCCAACCTTTACATGGAGGAAGTGGAGAGAAAGGCTCTTGGCTCTTTCAAAGGAAGAGTACCCAGCCACTGGTACAGATATGTAGACGACACCTGGGTCAAAATCAAGACACAAGAAGTGGAATCCTTCACTGCGCACATTAACGCTGTGGATAAAAACATCAAGTTCACCAGGGAAGACACAAAGGACAACTGTTTGCCTTTCCTGGACTGCGCCGTGCACATTGAAGAGAACGGAAACCTCAACATCGAAGTTTACCGGAAGCCCACACACACGGACCAGTACCTCCTCTTTGACTCCCATCACCCTCTGGAGCACAACCTTGGAGTAATTAGGACCCTACACCACCGGGCAGAACATGTTCCCTCTAAGCCTGAAGGAAAAAAGAAGGAATACGCATATGTAAAGGAAACACTCAAAACGTGCGGCTATCCTAAATGGGCGT
>NC_140633.1:41347982-41397982 GCF_057382275.1 Copadichromis virginalis
AGACGATGCTGCCTCCTTCCTCTTTTCTTGCATCATTGTGTGCTTTTCTTTAAGTAGCTTTGCTGCAGGATAACAGATCTGATACTCGCCTTTATCTGATGGAAACCATAGACGGCGCTCATGTGTGCGTGTGTGTGTTTGTGTGTATGTGCGTGTGTGTGTGTGTGTGTGTGTGTGTGTGCATGTGTGTGGATAATCTCCCAGCAGACAGAGACAAATACCAACAGCAGAGCGAGGCCTGTGCTAATGAACAGATTCCTACATGTAAATATGTGTGTGTGCCTCCTCTCTGATTCGCTGGCTTTGATGTGGGGGAGGAGGCCTCGGGGCTCCTCAGTAACACAGAGGAGGAGGAGGAGGAGGAAGAGGGGTATACCAAAACAAAAAGGCAGGAGGCTCTGAGACATTACATAAGCACTTAGCTGCATGAATATTCCTCAAATACCTGGCATTAGAGACCTAATCTGCTTACAGAGACATTATGGGATGCACTCTGCTGCTGTGACAGGTGTCTCTGCATTAGGATGAAGATTATCAGACCGCACTCATCTTCAGAGAGATGCATGAGCTGAGCTGAACTGAGGGGGACACTTTACAGTTTTTTCTGATTGCTTAAGCACATTTTTTGTAACTATTGGCTAATTTTGCAAAACTCTTCACACAAATAAGAAAACCTGTCACCCAATCATCAAAACATTGTAGTTCTCTTGCAAAAGCAAACACAGCTAGATTAACTCTTCACACCTTCGTAAAAATGGTGTTTCCGTATCAAACAGTACACACAAGCCATCATCTACTAAGCACACAATGCGCCAACTGCACACTGATGGTATGAATACAAAACACATCTGGCGTTTGCTTTCTCTGTGCACAAGGTAGGCTATGTCAGTTTGAGCTCATACTTCTGTCATAGATCCATAAGCATAGAGGGATCCAAACTTCAAGTACTGGTGTTTATTCAAACACATCAAAACAAACACAAGTGTTTATTCCCAAGTATAGGATTATTTGCAATCGCCATAATGACTATATGGGTTACTTGGTCTGCAGTGAACATGCTTCCTCTGCCCCCAGCATCTGGTCATCTAGCAATTCTGTAAAGTAACAATTTCAGTATTTTTACATCAATGGTATTGGTGTGTTTCTCATTGGCATATGGCAGTGCTACAAATCTTTGTGCGAAGTGACTGTACTCACCGATTCTCATTTCAAGATGTCCTTATGGTACTTGCTACAGTGTAGCGGCTCGAGTTAGGCTGGACCCGTTGGCCAGCTACCCTCAGGGTCATTCCACGGTTGATTACATGGTCCACTATTGTAGCTCTGATGTCATCAGCAATTCTATTTCTTACTCTTCCTACCCTTCCTCTCCCCCCTCCTCATCTTCCTCTCCCTCCTCCTCGTCTTCCTCTTGCTCCTCCTTGTCCTTGTCGTCCTCTTCATCCTACTTCTTCACCTCCACGTCCTCTTCCTCGGCCTCCTCTACTTCTCACTCTTTCTGCTCCCTCCATTGTACTCCGCACACACAGCTTACCTGTATTATAGTGCTTAGGCTGATTGCAAAGTGAACTAATTATCTAAAAAAGTTTTCACATGTGAAAGTGTGCCAGACAGTTGGCAAATTAGTGTTAATGATAGCCATACATGTGTATACTTTTGCTAGGAGTGTGTTGGAAATTTGGTAATTGAGTGTTGTGCAGTGAATTGTGCCTACAGTTTTGCAAAGTGTGTTACAAAATTGCAAACTGAGTGCAAAGCAGTTTTTGTGCTTTTAGTTTTGCAAACTCAGTGAGTGGTTTTGCTATAAGTCTGAATAGTTTTAGAGATTGTGCACAGTTAGGGTTTAAGCATTCAGAAAAAACTGTAATCCACATCTGAGATCCACAAACATACGACAAACAATGCGACACCACAAACACACACACACACACACTTTACAACCTAAGAATACATTTGCAGTAAAATATGAAATAAAAACATTCAGATACAAATTTCAACATTCGTTTAAACCACCTGATTTATCCTGATATACAAAATCACTCAGTCACTGTAAAAATAACATACATCAATATAGCAGTCAAAAATACTATAAAAATACTGCACACCACATCTGCATCACTTTATATGAGTGTGCAGATCACCACAGGATAAATATAAACACACAAAAACAGGTGAAACTGTGAAGTCAGAGATGATCTGAAGGAAAATGTTCAGAACCCTAACCCTAACCCTCAAATATTTGGAACAAAGTTAGTCTCCAAATTTATTCAACCTTACATGAAAGCTGCAGTAAAAGCTAATGTCACCGAGAGTGAGGAAAGCTTCGTTTTAAACCTGGAGACTGGTGTTAAAGTATCAGTCCAAATATCCCAGAGTGTGGGCATCAAACTACAAACCAAACCAGAAGATAAGATCAAATGAAATGAGACAAAACACTGTCATTACCCAAAAATACAATCCATCCAGGCGTTAGCATATTAGCATAGAAGAGCAGCATTAGCAATCGCCCAGCATCCTGCCATGGTCACGATTCAAATTCAAACGAGTGAATAACGAGGAACTCCTCCTACAGCTGCTTTATGTGTAATACTTTCTGTTGAAATATCTAGTACTGCATTTTGTACTGACATGTGTGCATCTATTGCTTCATGTGTGCTTCAGTGACCCTGATGGACGGTCTCGCTTTGCAGGGCTATCCACGCCACTGTCATGCAGGCCTCGCTGTGCCCCCCCCCCCCCCCCCCCCCGGTGGCTGCGGTGAGGATGAGGGCCCCTCAGTGTGTCGGGAACAAGGCGAACAGGGCGGCATTGATGGTCTCGGCCCGAACGACAGCACATCTGGACGACCCTCAACAAGCAGCTCAGTGTGACAGGATCCTGTGCCGCTTTATGAAATCAAACGCACATTCATAACCCGGCACTCCTTTCACTCCCGCGAGGATCAAATCTTTATCTGTTCGCTGCTGAAAAACACATTTGTCTGTTCTCTGGATGCGTCTGCGCGCCCGTGGGCAGCAAGAGGATGACAACGAGGACGCTGTGTGAGCCGCAGAGCTGCAGGCGGGGTACAGTTCACTGAGGAGGGATTCACGGCATGAGCAAGCTCAGCTGAAACACTGCAGGATTCATTGGGTACCTCCGCATCCCTGCAGCGGCTCAGCCAGTGCTGATCAATCACTCACCGAGGGGCTGATCAAACTGATCAATCACTCAGAGGCTTATCAGTGACTCACTGAGGGGCTGATCAATAACTCACCGAGGGGCTAATAAAACTAATCAATCACTCAAAGGCTTATCAGTGACTCACTGAGGGGCTGATCAATAACTCACCGAGGGGCTGATCACACCGATCAATCACTCAGAGGCTGATCAATCACTCACCGAGGGGCTGATCACACCGATCAATCACTCAGAGGCTGATCAATCACTCACCGAGGGGCTGATCAAACCGATCAATCACTCAGAGGCTTATCAGTCACTCACCGAGAGGCTGATCAATCACTCACCGAGGGGCTGATAACACCGATCAATCAAACAGAGGCTGATCAATCAATCACCAAGGGGCTGATCAAACTGATCAATCACTCAGAGGCTGATCAATCACTCACCGAGGGGCTAATCAAACTGATCAATCACTCAAAGGCTTATCAGTCACTCACTGAGGGGCTGATCAATAACTCACCGAGGGGCTGATCACACCGATCAATCACTCAGAGGCTAATCAATCACTCACCGAGGGGCTGATCACACCGATCAATCACACAGAGGCTGATCAATCACTCACCGAGGGGCTGATCAAACTGATCAATCACTCAGAGGCTTATCAGTCACTCACTGAGGGGCTGATCAATCTTTCACCGAGGGGCTGATCACACCGATCAATCACTCAGAGGCTGATCAATCACTCACCGAGGGGCTGATCAAACTGATCAATCACTCAGAGGCTAATCAATCACTCACCGAGGGGCTGATCAAGGACTCACCAAAGGGTTGATCACACGATCAATCACTCAGTGGCTGATCAATCGCTCACCGAGGGGCTGATCACACCGATCAATCACACAGAGGCTGATCAATCACTCACCGAGGGGCTGATCAAACTGATCAATCACACAGGTGCTGATCAATCACTCACCAAGGGGCTGATCAAACTGATCAATCACTCAGAGGCTAATCAATCACTCACCGAGGGGCTGATAACACCGATCAATCACTCAGAGGCCAATCAATCACTCACCGAGGAGCTGATCAACGACTCACCGAGGGGTTGATCACACGATCAATCACTCAGTGGCTGATCAATCGCTCACCGAGGGGCTGATCACACCGATCAATCACTCAGAGGCTAATCAATCACTCACCGAGGGGCTGATCACACCGATCAATCACTCAGAGGCTAATCAATCACTCACTGAGGGGCTGATAACACCGATCAATCACTCAGAGGCTGATCAATCACTCACTCACCGAGGGGCTGATCAAGGACTCACTGAGGGGTTGATCACACGATCAATCACTCAGTAGTTGATCAATCGCTCACCGAGGGGCTGATCACACAGATCAATCACTCAAAGGCTGATCAATTACGCACAGAGGGGCTGATTGATTGATTGATTGATTGAATCTTTATTTTGAACATGTTGAAAAAGTATAAAAAAAAATAGAATTAAAAGAGACAAATGAACAAAGCAAACAAAAGGAAAACGAGCAACCACAACTCCAAATAACGTCCATGTTCAAAAAGGAGCAGGAAGAAGCATAAGCTTATTTAATCCCACCCCTTTTCCACTATCTAGTATCAATAGACTACAGAAATACCTCCTTGTAATTACATTATATGTTATGTGTAATTTTTTTTTTTTTTTTTTTTTTTAATATATACACATATATGTTTCTATCTATCCATACCTACGTATATACACACATACGCACATATACACATTTTCAATAACCCCATTAACACCTGAAGGATACACAACCTACAATTTTATATATATTTAATATATATATATACATATATATATATATATATATATATATATATATATATATATATATATATATACATACATACACACACATACACATATATATACATATACATATATATATATACATATATACACATATATATACACATACATATACACATATATATATATACATACATACATACATACATATACACACACATATATACCCATACCAACAAACCCGTGCATGCGCACACACATGAAAATATTAGACAAGAACACCCTATCAAATCTCTACCTTTTCCCTGTACCCTGTAAAAACCATATCCTTAAACCGCTTTTTAAACTGCGCCATGCTTGGACATTGCTTCATATCTTTACTTAGTCTGTTCCACAGCTTCACTCCACACACAGAGATGCAAAAACTTTTTAATGTTGTACGGATACGAGGATGTTTTAAATTTAATTCCCCCCTCAAATTGTATCCCCGTTCCCTTTTAGAAAACATTTTTAGAATATTGTCAGGAAGCAGGTTATTTATTGCTTTATATATAATTTGTGCTGTGAGAAAATGAACCAGATCTGTGAATTTTAGAATTTTTGATTTTAAGAATAGTGGATTTGTATGATCTCTGTAACCAGTTTTATGGATTATCCTTATGGCCCTTTTTTGTAATATAAAGATTGATGATAGCGAACATTTGTAAGTATTGCCCCAAACCTCTGCACAGTAATTCAAATACGGTGCAATCAGGGAACAATAGAGAATGTGGAGTGATTTGTGGTCCAGAATGTGTTTTACTTTACTCAAGATTGAGACACTTCTTGAAATTTTGTTATGTATATGATTTATATGAGACTTCCAGTTTAATTTATCATCTATAATCACACCAAGAAACTTATGTTCAAGTACTCTTTCAATTTCCACACCATCTACATGAATCTGCACTTGTGCATTTCTAAGGGAATTCCCAAATAAGATAATTTTAGTTTTACTTAGATTTAGCGATAGTTTGTTCCTGTTAAACCATTTTTTAATTTTGCACATTTCTGAAGTAATTGTATCCAGCAGCTCCTTTAGATTCCCCCCAGAACAAAAAATATTTGTGTCATCTGCAAATAATACTAATTTTAATATATCAGATGCCTTACAAATATCATTTATATAAATAATAAATAATTTTGGACCCAGTACAGAGCCTTGTGGAACACCACAAGCAATGTCCAAGCATGATGAGGAATGGACACCCAGCTTCACAAATTGTTTCCGGTCACTTAAATAATTTTTCACCCATTGCAGTACAACCCCCCTAATCCCATACCGTTCCAGTTTATTAATTAATATGTCATGATTGATTGTGTCGAATGCTTTCTTGAGATCCAGAAATACTCCAGCTGCATACTGTTTCTGATCTATAGCATTCGTAATCTCCTCAATTGATTCGATTAATGCCAGAGATGTTGATCTTTTTGATCTGAATCCATATTGACTGTCAGAGAGTAATTTATATTTATCTAAGAATTTGTCTAATCGTTTATTAAACAGGTTTTCTAGGATTTTGGAGAATTGTGGTAGTAAAGAAACAGGCCTGTAATTTGTGAAGTGGCGTCTATCCCCGGTTTTATACAGCGGCACAACTTTAGCTATTTTCATTTTGTTTGGCACTTTTCCCGTCTGAAATGATAAGTTGCAAATATATGTTAGAGGTCCTACAATTCCTTCAATGACCTTCTTGACGATTTTCATGTCAATATCATTACAATCAGTGGATGTTTTATATTTACACATGTGTACAATGTCAATTATTTCTTTTTCCTCCACTGATGTGAGGAACATTGAGTTAGGGTTCCTATCAATCAGGTTTTCACTACATTCTACTGATGGCAGTGACTCAGGAATTTGTTCTGCCAGTTTTGGTCCAATATTTACAAAATAATGATTAAAGCTGTTGACCTTATCAGCAGTGTTTTCCATAATATTGCCATTATCGATAAAGTATTGTGGATAACTTTGTTGTCCAGAATTATTTTTAATGATACCGTTTAAAACATCCCATATTCCTTTCATATTATGTTTATTGTTGTTCAATATTTTACTATAATACTCCTTTCTACATAAACGTATAATATTGGTCAACTTATTTTTGTATTTTTTATATTTATTTTCAGCATCTTTTGTTCTTTGTTTTAGGTATTCCCTATAGAGTGTATTTTTCTTTTTACATGCATTTTGTAAACCCTTAGTGAGCCATGGTCTATCTGAATATTTGTGCTTTCTGTTGTATTTTATTGTTGGACAGTTTTTATCGTACAACTCCATGAATATTCTTAAAAATATGCCATATGCAATATCAATATCAGCTTCTTTGTACACCTTGTCCCAGTCCTGATTTAATAGATCGTTCTTAAATGCAGTCATAGTTTCTTCTGTCCTTACACGTCTGTATCTCAGTTGTTCTTCATGCTGATTTTTCTTATAATTAGTGTCATAAACTGCAAAAACTGGTAGGTGATCACTGATGTCATTAATTAATATTCCGCTCACAATGTTGTTTTCCATATTGTTAGTGAAAATATTGTCAAGTAAGGTGGCACAATGTGGTGTAATTCTGCTAGGCCTGGTTATTTTAGGATGTAAACTCAAACTGTACATAGTGTTTAGGAATTCGTCGGTCATTTTATGCTTTTTTGGATTCAACAGGTCAATATTAAAATCACCACAGATAAACATAACTTTTTGATTTGTTTTAGAGAATATTTCCTCTATGAAGTCATTAAATACTTGAATACTAGAGCCAGGTGTTCTATATATACAGCTAATTATTACATTTTTTTCTTTTTCCTTATAAATTTCAATTGTTATACATTCTAGTAAATTATCAATTACAGTTGTCATACTTTCTACCACCTTGTAGTTTAGGTTTTTATCCACATACACAGCTACTCCCCCTCCACTCTTGTTCCTTCTATTTACAAAATTCACTTCATATCCCTCCAGTCCAAAGTCCATTCCTTTCTCCGCATTGATCCATGTTTCAGAAATGGCAATAATTCCAAATGGATTTGTCAACTCATTTAGATATTCCTTTATATTGTTGAAGTTGGCATACAGACTTCTGCTATTAAAATGGATTATTGATAATTTATTTTCCGTGTTGATGGTGTGCTTAAACTGTTCATCAGTGAAGTAGCAGCAGTTACAGCTGATGTTGTAGAAGAAATTATTTTCCGGGTCTATATCCTTTTCTAAGTCTAGAACATTATGGTCTGTGTATCGAAATGTTCTCAGTTCCAGATTATCATAAAGAGAATTCCAATGAGTCATGTTGATATTGTTGCCGGATGCAGATGAAGTTCTTTTGGACTGTGCCATGTGTTGTGTTGTGTGTCACGTCACATGTGTATTCATACCTCCAGAGTAAGTTGACCTCAGTATTTGTCCAGCTCTTCCATATTTCTGATGACCAACACTTTGGCTTGTTCCGGTGTTCCATTGAGTTTAATGAATACTTTGCAGTTGGTGGTCCATGTATTTTGAATTTTTCCCTGTTTCTTCAAGTAACGTGCTTTCCTGGCAATGTCCGCATTTCTTTTTATCAGATGTTCGTTCATGAAGACATCAGATCCTTTCAGTTTCCTTCCTTGTTTTAACAGTGCTGTTTTCTGTTTTCTGTTTGCAAATCTCACAATGATGGCTGGTTTGTTACTGTCATTTTTTCGGGGTAGAGGGTGGCAAGCCTCAATGTTGTTATAATCCACTTCCACACCTTTGGACCGTAGAAAGGTAACCACTTGATGCTCCGTGGAGTTGACATCTTCCTCTCCTGGCCCTCCTACATTGTCAGTGGCGACCGCCCGGGCGTATGACCGGGGTTTGATGCGAAGCCCCGTGATGATAACATCGTTCATCCGGGTGTACTGCTCCAAATCCGCCACTCTGTTCTCCAGGTACGCCAGCCGCCGATCCTTCTCGGCGTTCTGGATGCGGAGAGCCTTAACTTCCTCGACCAGGTCCAGGATGGCTTTCTGCTGCAGTTTGACAGTAGAAATCTCCTCTGTCATAAACTCCAGCGACTTCTTAATATCGTCTCCTTCCTCGGCTGACAGAACTTTTTTCGGGCCCATGCTGAGAGACGCTCTCGTAGCTTTGCCTGATCACACCGATCAATCACTCAGAGGCTGATCAATCACGCACAAAGAGCTGATCACACCAATCAATCACACAGGTGCTGATCACTCAATCACCAAGGGGCTGATCAATAACTCACCAGGGAGTTATTTCAAAGTGCTTCACATGGGAATAAAAGCATATCAAACGAAACAATAAAACACTATAAATGGGTATAATAGCATATCCCATAAAACAGTTTACTACACATGAATACTACCCAAATGCCTGTCCAAGTAGATGTGTTTTGAGCTGTTTTTTAAAAGTAGCTACCAAGTTCAATTCAATTCAATTCAATTTTATTTATATAGCGCCAAATCACAACATAAGTCGCCTCAAGGCGCTTCATAGATACAGAGAAAAAAAACCAACAATCATATGACCCCCTATGAGCAAGCACTTTGGCAACAGTGGGAAGGAAAAACTCCCTTTTAACAGGAAGAAACCTCCGGCAGAACCAGGCTCAGGGAGGGGCGGGGCCATCTGCTGCGACCGGTTGGGGTGAGAGAAGGAAGACTGGATAAAAGACATGCTGTGGAAGAGAGACAGAGGTTAATAACAGATATGATTCAATGCAGAGAGGTCTGTTAATACATAGTGAGTGAGAAAGGTGACTGGAAAGGAAAAACTCAATGCATCATGGGAATCCCCCGGCAGCCTACGTCTATTGCAGCATAACTAAGGGAGGATTCAGGGTCACCTGGTCCAGCCCTAACTATATGCTTTAGCAAAAAGGAAAGTTTGAAGCCTAATCTTAAAAGTAGAGCTAGTGTCTGTCTCCTGAATCCAAACTGGAAGCTGGTTCCACAGAAGAGGGGCCTGAAAACTGAAGGCTCTGCCTCCCATTCTACTTTTAAATACTCTAGGAACAACAAGTAGGCCTGCAGAGCAAGAGCGAAGTGCTCTAATAGGGTGATATGGTACTACAAGGTCATTGAGATAAGATGGGGCCTGATTATTTAAGACCTTGTATGTGAGGAGCAGGATTTTGAATTCAATTCTGGATTTAACAGGAAGCCAATGAAGGGAAGCCAAAACAGGAGAAATCTGCTCTCTCTTTCTAGTCCCTGTCAGTACTCTTGCTGCAGCATTTTGGATTAGCTGAAGGCTTTTCAGTGAGTTTTTTGGACTTCCTGATAATAATGAATAATGAGTCGTCCAGCCTGGAAGTAATAAATGCATGAACTAGTTTTTCAGCGTCACTCTGAGACAGGATATTTCTAACTTTAGAGATGTTGCGCAAATGGAAGAAAGCAGTCTTACATATTTGTTTAATATGTGCATTGAAGGACATGTCCTGGTCAAAAATGACTCCAAGGTTCCTCACAGTGTTACTGGAGGCCAAGGTAATGCCATCCATAGTAAGAATCTGGTTAGATACCATATTTCTAGGCTTTTCAGGGCCGAGTACAATAACCTCAGTTTTATCTGAATTAAGAAGCAGAAAGTTAGCGGCCATCCAGGTCTTTATTTCTTTAAGACATTCCCGCAGTTTAACTAATTGGTGTGTGTCATCTGGCTTCATGGACAGATAGAGCTGGGTGTCATCTGCATAGCAGTGTAAATGTATGCTATGTCTTCTAATGATACTGCCTAAGGGAAGCATGTATAATGTAAACAGAATTGGTCCTAGCACTGAACCCTGTGGAACTCCATAATTAACCTCAGTGTGTGAGAGGACTCTCCATTTACATGCACAAACTGGAGTCTATTAGATAGATATGATACAAACCACTGCAGTGCAGTACCTGTAATACCTACAGCATGTTCTAATCGCTCTAATAGGATATTATGGTCGACAGTATCGAATGCTGCACTGAGGTCTAGCAGGACAAGCACAGAGATGAGTCCACTGTCAGAGGCCATAAGAAGATCATTTGTAACCTTCACTAAAGCTGTTTCTGTGCTGTGATGAGCTCTGAAACCTGACTGAAACTCTTCAAATAAACCTCTGCAGATGATCTGTTAGCTGTTTGACAACTACTCTTTCAAGGATGTTTGATATGAAAGGAAGGTTGGAGATTGGCCTATAATTAGCTAAGACTGCTGGGTCTAGAGATGCTTTTTGAGTAAAGGTTTAACTACAGCTAGCTTGAAGGCCTGTGGTACATAGCCGATCATTAGAGATAGGTTGATCATATTTAAGATCGAAGCATTAATTAATGGCAGGACTTCTTTGAGCAGTTTTGTAGGAATGGGGTCTAAAAGACACGTTGATGGTTTGGAGGAAGTAATTATTGAAGTTAACTCAGAAAGATCAATTGGAGAAAAAGAGTCTAACTTAACATCAATGGTACTAAGAGTAGCTGTAGATAATATTACATCTGTGGGATGATTACTGGTAATTTTTTCTCTAATGATAAAAATTTTATTTGTGAAGAAGTTCATGAAGTCATTACTAGTTAACGTTAAAGGGATGGTTGGCTCAAAAGAGCTCTGACTTTTTGTCAGCCTGGCTACAGTGCTGAAGAGAAACCTGGGGTTGTTCTTATTTACTTCAATCAGTGATGAATAGTAAGATGTTCTGGCTTTGCGGAGGGCTTTCTTATAAAGCAGCAAACTATTTCTCCAGGCTAAATGATGATCCTCTAAATTTGTGACACACCATTTCCTCTCCAGATTACGAGTCATCTGCTTTAGGCTACGTGTTTGAGAATTATACCACGGAGTCAGGTACTTCTGATTAGAAACCTTAGTTTTCACAGGAGCTACAGTATCCAGAGTCGTACGCAGTGAGGAGGTGAAATTATTAACAAGATAATCGACTTCTCCTGGGGTAGCGTTCAGATAGCTGCTCTGCTCTATGTTGGTACAGGGCATTGAAGATGATAACAGTGGCTGGATTATATTCTTAAACTTAGTTACAGCGCTTTCAGAAAGACATCTACTGTGATAAAGTCTACTCTCCACCGCTGTGTAATCAATTATTGTAAATGTAAATGTTATCAGGAAATGATCAGACAGGAGAGGGTTTTCAGGAAACACTGTTAAATGTTCAGTTTCTATGCCATATGTTAAAACAAGATCTAGAGTGTGATTAAAGTGGTGGGTGGGTTCTTTTACATTTTGAGAGAAACCAATTGAGTCTAATAACAGATTAAATGCCATGTTGAGGCTGTCATTTTTAGCATCTACATGGATGTTAAAATCACCCACAATAATTATTTTATCTGAGCTCAGAACTAAATCAGATAAAAAGTCTGAGAAATCAGACAGAAACTCTGTGTAAGGCCCAGGTGGACGATAGATGATAACAAGTAAGACTGGTTTCTGAGTTTTACAGCTGGGGTGGACGAGGCTAAGCATCAGGCTTTCAAATGAATTAAAAGTCTGTCTTGGTCTTTCATTAATTAATAGGCTGGTGTGAAAAATTGCTGCCACACCTCCCCCTCGGCCTGTACTTCGAGATTTCTGGTAGTTAGAATGACTCGGGGGTGTTGATTCATTTAAACTAACATAATCATCCTGCTGCAACCAGGTTTCTGTAAGGCAGAGTAAATCAATTTGTTGATCATTTATTAATTATACTATGAAAGAAGAATGTATTTAAAAGTTGTTAATTAAATTGCTAAGCAAATAAGCTACTCAGAAACACCACTGTGTTTGAGCAGGAACAGGAAGTGATACTCTACCGCAGAGCGAGCGAACACCAAGTGACAGCGCCACCAAGAGTCAGGAGGAGCCAGTTGATGGTGTGTAGCGGGAGGTAAACTGTTCCACAATATTGGAGCCAAGGTTTGAAAAGCACGATCACCCTTCGTCTTCAAACGGGTCCGTGGAATGGTAAGAAGACCACTATCAGTGGATCTAAGGATCCGGTTTGTAGAGTAGGGTTGGAGAAGCTCAATGATATAAGTGGGGGCTTCACCTTGTAGGGACATGAATGTAAAAGTGAGGATTTTAAACTGATATCTATACTCAACCGGAAGCCAGTGCAAGGATTTTAACACAGGGCGATACGGGAGAATTTATGACTGGGATAAAAGCCTTGCTGTGGCATTTTGGACCACTTAGAGGCGATTTAGGGAAGCCTTAGACAGACAAGAAAAGAGTGCATTACAGTAATCTAAATGAGTGGAGATCAAGGCATGGACAAGCATCTCCAATTCGCCTGTGGATACAATAGTCCTGAGTTTGGCAATGTTTCTTAGATGAAAAAAAACAGGAGCGGGTCACAGACTTGACATGAGCATCTCTCACCCCCATTCTCTGCGACCTGCTGGAGCAGGGGGGCTAGGACTAGGAGGAGGAGTTGGCCGTCCGACTGCGGTCTGGAGTGTGGAGCCTTCCTGCTGCTGCGGAGTCGGGGCGGTCTGCCTCCCCCCACCGCAGGGAAAAGGGAAACACCACCTGGGTCTGGGTGCAGTTCCCCCCTCCAGGGGCGGGGGCACCTAGACCCGGTTTGTAGAATACGCTTGGGGAGTGTGATCGTGTGTACAACGTCTCTTTATGTCTGTCTCCACGTTGGTTGAGTGTGGAGTAAGTGCATATGAGAGCATGAGGGTGGGAATGGATGTTTGTATCTGTGTGTGCCTGTATGTCTGTGTCTATATGTCAGGTTGGGTGTCAGGCGCCACCTCTCTGGGGACATCTCAGGCCCTCCAAGGTTTGGAGGCCTATCTCCCCCTACCACCACTTCCCCTGCCAGTGGCAGACCCCCTCAGACATCGGTGCGTTGGTGGTTCTTTGTGTCCGGGGATGGGCGTCCAGGTACACACCGGCTCACTCCTTGGTGGCCGCTTATCGGGGCCTGGAGCCTGGGGCTCGCTCGGGCCACTTCGGAGGTGGGGTGTCCCCGGCCTCTCGGCCTGGGGCTCGGTCACTCAGGCGCAGCTGGCTGCCGGCGGAGCTCACGGGCGCGTCACTGCAACTCCCCCTGGCTTCTGCTCCGCGGCTGCTGAGTGAGCCCTCATCTGGGACTCTCCTCAGCTCTTTCCGGGACAGTGGTGCAGCTGCCCCTCTGGTGGTCTTCCTTGGTCTCTTGTGTTCTGGGGGCCTCTGGATGTCTGGAGTTTTGATCTCCTCCACACCTGCTTCATGCCCTGGAGGACGGGGCTGTGGCCCCCCCACACACTCTAGCAGATCATTACATGAAGGAACCTTTTAAAAAACAAGCGCGTCCATGCTCACAGGTGTACACACGGGTGATCACACCCACAAACTACACCCTTTTTGGCTCCTACCTCAAAGCACACTGTGTTCTGTTGATCTTATGTGCTGCACAATAATGTTTAACATTTAGTATTTACTGTCATATTCCCATATATCATTGTGATGTTGTTTATTCTATTACTCTTGTTCTCTTCTGCTTGCTTTCTTTTTTCTTTCTCAGCAGGTGATCCAGGTGATCGATATATGCATTTTTTTTTCTCTGCCCGTTCTGTTGGTTTTTGTCTTTTGCCCTTCTCCCTCGTCCCTCTTCTCAGCTGTTTCTCTTTCCCTCTTTCTTTCTCCCCTTCTTTCCCCCAGTCAAGTCTGTCCCGTATTCAGTAAGTGAAAATAAAATAAACAATAAAAGGTGAATCAAATGGACCATTACGGCAAGGCTGGGATGGTCAGTTTGGTAAGTAAATCCGTTGGGCATCTTTCTTTGCCTTTAGACAACAATTCTGATGCAAAAGAGCCAAACGGGACAGGTCAAAAAAAAAAAAAAAAAAAAAAAAGACATGAGCATCAAAAGACAGAGATTGATCAAAGATTATCCCAAGATTCCGAGCGGTAGCTTTTATTGAGGATGAAAAAGGACCCAGACGTTGACTACTTTGGGACTTGATGCTCTCTGGGGCAAAAATCAAACACTCAGTCTTGTCTGCATTCATCTGCAAGAAATTGTTTGTCATCCAACCATTAATCTCTTTTTTTTTTTTTTTTTTTTTTTTTTTAAATGACATCAGAAACAGCAGTATGCGACATTACGTGATGGCAGAGCTTCAGTTCATCCTTTGTCATTTTTTTTTTTTTTTTTTAAATAAATAGGACAGGGGGAATGAATGAGAGAAAGAGGGGGAGAGAAAGAAAGAAAACCAAAGGGGAGAAGAGACGGTGAGAAGGGGGGGGAAGAGAGAGAAAAAAAAAAAGAACTCCTGGGTCACCTGTATGGAGAAAAAAACAAAAACAAACAAAAAAAACAAACAGAGGAGACAGCAAACAACAAAGAGCAACATAATAATAGAGAAATCAAAGCACCATCACAATAAACTAGCTAGTCATAGATATCAATATTTACTAAATAATAAACGATATTGTGCAGCACGCAAGATAGACAGCGCACAGTGTGCTTTGAGGCAGCAGCCAAGAAAGCTTTAGTCCGCGTCTGTGAATACCCATGTGTGCATACCTGTGTGGATCAGCATGCTTGCATTCCAAAGGTTTCTCCATGTAATGATCTGCTAGGGAGTGTGGGGGGGCCACAGCCCCGTCCTCCAGGGTGTGAAGCAGGTATGGAGGAGATCAAAACTCCAGACATCCAGAGGCCCCCAGAACACAAGAGACCATGGAAGACCAACAGAGGGGCAGCCGCGCCACTGTCCCAGTAAGAGCTGAGGAGAGTCCCAGATGAGGGCTCACTCAGCAGCCGCGGAGCAGAAGTCAGGGGGAGTTGCAGTGACGCGCCCGTGAGCTCCGCCGGCCCCCAGCTGTGCCTGAGTGACCGAGCCCCAGGCCGAGAGGCCGGGGGCACCCCACCTCCAAAGGGGCTCGGGCCCCTTTGGAGGTTAAGACAGTCCATTAGAGTGGATAATTTGTGTAATTCCCAGGGTTTAAAGGAGATGTACAATTGGATATCATCTGCATATTGATGGTAGGTAATTTTTGAAGATGATAATGATATGGCCTAAAGGAAGGATATATAATGAGAATAATAGAGGGTTTAGAACCGAACTTTGCGGAACACCCGATGACACAGCCATCATGGGGTGTATCTGGGATGATCAGGAAGAGGAGTACAGAAGTCTGGTGAGGAACTTTGTCGCATGGAGTCACACAAACCACCTGCAACTCAACACCTCAAAGACTAAGGAATTGGTTGTGGACTTCGGGAGGTCCAGAGAAGGTCCACTGCCGGTTCAGATAGAGGGGGAGGAGGTGGAGGTGGTCAACAAGTACAAGTACCTCGGGCTGTGGGTGGACAATAAACTGGACTGGTCATGCAACACAGAGCACCTGTATAAAAAAGCCCAAAGCCGACTGTACTTCCTCAGGAGGCTGAGGTCTTTTAACATCTGCAGGAAGCTCCTGAGGATGTTTTACCAGTCGGTGGTTGCTGGAGTACTTTTCTATGCTGTGGTGTGCTGGGGGAGCAGCACAGCAAAGAGGGACTCATCCAGGCTGGAGAAACTGATCAGGAAGGCTAGCTCTGTGGTCGGCATGAAGCTGGACACTCTGGTGACAGTGGCAGAGAAAAGGACATTAAAGAAACTGCTGGGCATTATGAACAATGCTGGGCATCCTCTGCACACGGCCATAAACAATCAGAAGAGTCTGTTCAGTGACAGGTTGCTTCTCCCAAAGACAAGAACTAACAGACTTAAAAACTCCTTTGTCCCACACGCCATCAGACTGTTTAACTCCTCTCTGGAGGGGAGAGGGAGGGGAAACAGGAGGACAAAGGAGGGGGGAACAACTAAGCTGCAGTGCCTCTTCACCTCACTGTACAATACCTTGTGCAATACTTTTTGTAAATAGTCAACAGTGCAATAGACTCAATACTTGAAATGTGCAATTCACTTGTATTTTTATTTTTTATTCCTATTTATTCTATTTATCCCCTTTGTATATTTTATTTATATTTGTCTCTGTATTTATATGTGTGTGTGTGTGTGTGTGTGTGTGTGTATATATATATATATATATATATAACAATTCTGTAACTGTAACTTCGGTCGTTGCTGTGCTTTTTTTGGAAGTTGAATTTCCCAGAGGAACCCACCCGAGGGATTAATAAAGTTCTATCTTATCTTATCTTATCTTAATTTAGCTACAGCTGAGCGAAAGTTTCCCACCGAAACTAAGAATGTTCTATCTGCCAGAAATGAGGTGAGCCATTTCAGAACAGATCCAGATATCCCTACCATATGATTTAAGATAAGATAAGATAAGATAAGATAAGATAAGATAACCTTTATTAGTCCCACACGTGGGAAATTTGTTTTGTCACAGCAGGAAGTGGACAGTGCAAAAGTTATGAGGCAAAAATTAGAATACAATAAGAATAAATACAGTACACAACTGTACAGAATAGAATAAAATAAAATACTATATACAGTAGAATAAAATAAAATAAATATACAATAAGATAAAAATAGAATACAAATACAAATACTATATACAACTGAGTAAAAATACAACGATGACAGAAAGGATTATTGCACTTAGTATTATTGCATATGTATGGATGTGTGTGCTTGATCAGTTAAAGTCTTTATTATGGAGTCTGACAGCAATGGGGAGGAAAGACCTGCGAAATCTCTCCGTCCCACACCATGGGTGCCGCAGTCTCCCACTGAAGGAGCTGCTCAGTGCTGTCACAGTCTGCTGCATGGGGTGGGAGATGTTGTCCATCAGGGATGACAGCTTAGCCGCCGTTCTCCTGTCACTCACCACCTCCACTGGGTCCAGAGGGCATCCTAGAACAGAGCTGGCCCTTCGGATCACCCTGTTCAGTCTCTTCCTGTCCCCAGCAGAGATGCTGCCGCCCCAGCAGACCACGCCATAAAAGATAGCAGAAGCCACAACAGAGTCATAGAATTTCTTCAGGAGTGGGCCCTCCACTCCAAACGACCTGAGTCTCCGCAGCAGGTACAGCCTGCTCTGCCCTTTCCTGTAGAGGGCGTCTGAGTTATGAGTCCAGTCCAGTCTATTGTTCAGATGAACACCAAGGTACCTGTAGCTGTCCACAGCCTCAATGTCCATACCTTGGATGTTCAGTGGTTGCAGTGGAGAATGCTTGTGCCTGCGGAAGTCTACCACCAGTTCCTTGGTTTTACTGGCGTTGATCTGGAGGTAGTTCAGCTGGCACCAGTCCACAAAGTCTTGGGTCAGACCTCTGTACTCCTTGTCGTCCCCATCAGTGATGAGGCCGACTATTGCAGAGTCATCAGAGAACTTCTGCAGGAAGCACTGGGTGGAATTGTGGGAGAAGTCTGCAGTGTAGATGGTGAAGAGGAACGGAGCCAGAACCGTTCCCTGTGGGGCCCCCGTACTGCAGACGACCCTGTCCAACACACAGCGGTGGATTAAGCGGTGGATTAAGATCTGATGATCAACGGCATCGAAGGCCGAGTTAAGATCCAATAGGACAAGGACTGAGCAATCACCTCTGTCCATCAAAAGTTCATTTGTGACTTTGAGGAGAGCAGTTTCTGTGGAGTGTGACTTTTTAAATCCCGACTGAAGATTATCAAGAATGTTATGTTTCTCCAGTGCCTTCTTTACTTGGGACCAAACAACTTTTTCTAATATTTTAGAAATGAAAGGAAGTTTTGAGATGGGTCTGTAGCATGACTGAAGAGTTGGTACCAGGTTCGGCTTATTCAGCATAGGTTGAATAACACCCTGTTTAAAGCACCTGGGGACAGAGCCAGACAGCAGGCAACAGTTTATCAGTGTGACCACAGAGGGCCCAATGGTGTCAAAAACTTTGCAAAATAAAGAAGTAGGTCGGACATCAACTGGACTCATTGAGGGTTTTATTTGGGTCACTATTTCTGATAGATCTTCTAAAGAAACTGGGTGAGAGGATTAGGGATGGGTATTGATAAGATTTTCACGATTCCGATTCCATTTTCGATTCTGTTTAATGATTCAATTCTTTATCGATTCTCTTATCGATTCGCATCCTCAGGACCTTCTATCACTGTGCCATTGAGAGCATCCTCACTGGATGCATCACCACCTGGTATGGCAACAGCACCGCCTACAACTGCAAAGCTCTCCAGCGAGTAGTGCGGTGCTCTGAACGGATAATTGGAGGTGAGCTTCCCTCCCTCCAAGACATCTACAGGAAGCGGTGCCTGAGGAAAGCGGGGAGGATCATCAAGGACTCCAGTCACCCCAGCCATAAACTGTTCAGACTACTTCCATCAGGAAGGAGGTTCTGCAGCATCCGGTCCCGTACCAGCAGACTGAGAGACAGCTTCTTCCACCAGGCCATCAGACTGCTGAACACGTCATAGACACCTCAGCTTCACTACTGGAACTTTAACATTATGCACTCCATACTGTACAGTAATGCCACTGTTTTGCACATGTCTCAACTCTGTATATTTTATTTTATTTATTTTATATATTTTATTTATTGTTTACTCTATTTAATTTGTAAAATATGTGTACACACACACACACACACACACACGTAGAAAAATATTTAGTATACACATCCAGAAATGCATATACTATTATATATTGTACATATATTTATTAGTTTCAGATGTAGCCATTCTTGTATTTTGCTTGTTTACATTATTGTATTTTGCACAACTCTGTTGCTTGTGAAGCTCGCACACAAGAATTTCACTCACATGTGCTGTACCAATGTACCTGCACATGTGATGTGACAATAAAAGTGATTTGATTTGATTTGATTTAAAAAAGGAGAACACTAAGGTCGAATAGCTTAGAACTTTGTTTTATATCTTCTCTTTGAACAAGATAGAAATTTAGGAGTAGCATGGCCTTACAAACCCAACAGTGAGATCTTAAGAGATCCAGCCTGCGGCTCTTCAATGGGGTGTCACAGGGTCCCCGGGGAAAAAAACTGTAAATGTAAAATAATAAAATAAATATTCTTCTGTAGCAATAATAAAGTATAACATAAATTATTCTGTAGCCATTACACAAGAATATCCAGTAATGTCCCTGCCTACAATTAAACACATTCACTTACTGAAAATCATCTGCTGTGGCAAATGGGTGCAAGCCTTTTACCACAAACTTAGTCACTGCTCGGTGACATTCGTCTATCCTGGCCTGAAAGGAGACGCTACCGGTAGACTGCTGCGAGAAGTGCTAGCATCTGAGCCAGACTCTGTCTCTCTCATCATCGTCACCTAAATGCACAGTAATGGCAGGTTTTGTAATAAGGCAGATCACGCTAACATAATATGCACTGTTAGTTGATTATTTACCTGCCGCATTAACGGGAGAGGACGTGCAAACGTTACCGCTGCTGCTGGGTTGAGATTCATGAGTCCGGAGCGGAATTAAAAACACAACATTCATTCAAGGTCATCGCGTGTTTTGTGAGCAAATGCTTTTGCATATTCGTAGTGTTTCCTCCCTTAAATTAAATATCTACTTTGCAAGTATTGCAAGTTGCCCTGTTGTGATCCGTTCTCGTAAAGTATAATCAAACTTTTGAGCGTTTGAGCTGCCATGTTTCCTGCCAGGTAAATGACGCTCCTCAACGTGGTGACGTCATTCGGGGCGACTGGATTCAATAAGGGAATCGTTTGCAAAAGTGGCAAACAATTCCAAGGAACTGAAACAGTGGGAACCGGTTCTCAACAAGAACCGGTTTTCGATACCCATCCCTAGAGAGGATTCCATAATTAAAGGGTGTGGAAGATCATGGTTGAAGGGACTATCTGAGCTAAGTTTCCTCTTATGCCACTGATTTTATCTTGGAAAAATCTTAGAAACTCACTACAGTCCTTATCTGAAAAGACAGGTGTACACGGAGTGCCTCCGTGTGTGATCTGCATTTCAGTCCAGTTGTCTGGTTCGGCCTTGGCTGTGACATCCCTTAGGCAGTATCATTAGAAGACATAGCATACATTTTCACTGCTATGCAGATGACACCCAGCTCTATCTGTCCATGAAGCCAGATAACACACACCAATGAGTTAAACTGCAGGAATGTCTTAAAGACATAAAGACCTGGATGGCCTCAAACTTTCTGCTTCTTAATTCAGATCAAACTGAGGTTATTGTACTCGTCCCTGAAAATCTTAGAAATATGGTATCTAACTAGATTCTTACTCTGGATGGCATTACCTTGGCCTCAAAAATAAGAATACCGACTTCAAGTACATCACAGAAACTTGTCTCCTATAGAAATTCAAGATTCAAAGCGTTTATTGTCATGTGTGCAAAGAAAAGCATTTCTCTCTACAATGAAATTCTTTCTCTGCTGTTCACACACAGATGCGGGTTAATATGTACAAATTGATCAAATACAAATAGCATGAATAAATAAATGAGGACAAAAACATTTAAGTATTAAATAGATATATGTGCAAAAAGAACTATAAGCTTATGGCATAGCTCTGATGACACAGCCATTATTGGAAGTGTGGAGATGGGATGGGTAGAGGAGTACAGAGGACTGATTGGTCGGTTTGTGAGGTGGTGAAAGGAGAACCACCTGCAGCTGAATGTGGCTAAAACAAAGGAGCCTGTCGTGGTGTGTGGAAGGAGCGGAGTCGAACGCAGATCTCCTTTTGCAATGAGACAGTGAATTTCTTTACAGTGTGAAATCATAACAGTCCAGTGTGAAATCCTTCGGCTGTGGCTCCCCGTGGTCAATTCACCCAGCTCCCGAAAGTGCAGTATGGCGATAGCAAAACAGGCGACACTCCGTGCGTTAAATCCCTGCTCGTGATTCAGCTCCCGTGTTCTCCTCTCCACCTGCTGGTGCGAAAGACAAAAAAGAGTGAGAAGCAATCCAAAAGGGAGTATGAAAGAGCACACGATCTAAACACTACTAACGAGCTTAGTCTAATGATCCAGCGCTGACTGAAGCCTGGTCACAGCGTTAAATACATCAGGGTCTGCCGGCGGATAATTCACGGCAGCTGGTGAGTGTTGATTAATCAGCGGTATGCAGAAACTCCGAACGGAGCTACTTCCGGGTTGGCGGACCCGCCTCCAGGGAAGTAACTGAGTTACAAGATTCTAAAAGTAATTAATTACTTGAAAAGTAACTATTGTGTTACTTTAAAAAACGTTTAACCCTCTGGGGTCCAGGGTATAATTGGCCATTTTTAACTACTTTTGATGTTTCCTCTACATTTCACCTTTAAAAACTATTTATTTGCTTTGTTTGGTATCATTCTTTTCAGCACAACCTCACGTGTCTGAATTTACAGTTACGTTTTCATTTTGACATACTGTATTAACACAATTGATCTAAAATCAGACAAAAAACATGAAATCAGAGTAGAAAAAGTTATATTTTTTACTGTAACAACCACAAACATGTTTATTAAATCATATTTCATAACTTTAAATGCAAATATAAATTGTCAATTTTAAAATCATATGCACAGGTTTTCAAACAACAAAATTATTTGCAGCCATTTACCTTTTACCTTGATTTTTTAAATAAACATTTCAAACTATTTACAGAACAATCAGCTGTTCTTCAATAAGATGCCACACAAATTATTTGTGCCACTCCAAAAACATAGTTTCTGTCCACTATAAAGGAGAACATCACAGCCTGATACCTGCAGGTCTGACAGCAGCAGGTGTGTCACTCCTGTTTCTACCTGGAGACAGCAGTCGCCTCATTGTTCTGACACACAACACAAAACTATCCACAACACTACACACTAACTACACACTCCAAACACGCTAAACGTCACAAATTTAGTAACGGCATTACTTGTAACCCTGTTATTCCCATCACTGCTCCCATCCCCTCCATAATACACTGGACAATCTGAAGAGCAGTTTCAGCAACAGGCTCCTTCAACTAGGCTGTCTGAGGGAACATTACAGGTGGTCATTCCTTCTGCTGCTGCATCCATCCATCCATCCATCCATCCATCCAT
Source organism: Copadichromis virginalis (assembly GCF_057382275.1). Lineage (NCBI taxonomy): Eukaryota > Metazoa > Chordata > Actinopteri > Cichliformes > Cichlidae > Copadichromis > Copadichromis virginalis. The sequence continues at coordinate 41,370,896 of NC_140633.1, forward strand.
CCATCCATCTATCTATCTATCTGTCTGTCTATAGAGAGAGAGACATGTATGTATACACATGTATTTATCTTAATATTTATTTATCAATATCTCTGTTTCTACACTTCATTTCATATGAGTACTAGATGTTTGTTTGTGTATTGCTGCTATGACAGCTCAATTTCCCTCTGGGATAAATAAAGTCTCTCAGACTCTGATTCTGATTAACACTGTGAGGAACTTTGGAGTCATTTTTGACCAGGATATGTATTTTGCATTTTTTTAATTTATGTTTTTTATTTTTTTACAGAGCATTGTGTTCTGCGTCCTGTTTGGCTGTAGACCACTGTTGGAGTCAAATTGTTAAATGTTCTCATTGTGTTACATAAATTTGTAAGTCTTAGTTCAAGCAGCAGGATCTCTGAGCACCTCTCCAGCCTGTTTGTTGGTGGGGAAGGCTGAAGTGTGTTATTACAGGGACATCTATGTGAGGGTTCTGTTTTCTTGCTTAGTAAACTTCCTGCCTTTATGACCAGGACATGTCCTTCAACGCACATATTAAACAAATATGTAAGACTGCTTTCTTCCATTTGCGCAACATCTCTAAAATGAGAAATATCCTGTCTCAGAGTGACGCTGAAAAACTAGTTCATGCATTTATTACTTCCAGGCTGGACTACTGTAATTCATTATTATCAGGAAGTCCAAAAAACTCATTGAAAAGCCTTCAGCTAATCCAAAATGCTGCAGCAAGAGTCCTGACAGGGACTAGAAAGAGAGAGCATATTTCTCCTGTTTTGGCTTCCTGTTAAATCCAGAATTCAAAATCCTGCTCCTCACATACAAGATCTTAAATAATCAGGCCCCATCTTATCTTAATGACCTTGTAGTACCATATCACCCTATTAGAGCACTTCGCTCTCGCTCTGCAGGCCTACTTGTTGTTCCTAGAGTATTTAAAAGTAGAATGGGAGGCAGAGCCTTCAGTTTTCAGGCCCCTCTTCTGTGGAACCAGCTTCCAGTTTGGATTCAGGAGACAGACACTATCTCTACTTTCAAGATTAGGCTTCAAACTTTCCTTTTTGCTAAAGCATATAGTTAGGGCTGGACCAGGTGACCCTGAATCCTCCCTTAGTTATGCTGCAATAGACGTAGGCTGCCGGGGATTCCCATGATGCACTGGGTGTTTCTTCTCAGGTGCTTATATACCTGACATTTTGTCCTGCTTTCGTCCACTCACCCCAAACCAATTTCCCATATGGCCCCGCCCCTCCCTGAGCCTGGTTCTGCTTGAAGTTTCTTCCTGTTAAAAGGGAGTTTTTCCTTCCCACTGTTGCCAAAGTGGTTGTTCATAGGGGGTCATATGATTGTTGGGTTTTCTCTGTTTTCTCTTTGTTACCGCGGGGTCTTTCCAATTCAAAGTACCATACGGCAACTGTCTTTGTAATTTTGTGCCAAAATATGAGTACCACAGCCTTCTGCAGCTCTCGACTCTTCTTTTTTCTTTTATTTGTATAAATTTTATTAGCACGCTTTTCTGCTTGAGGTGACCTTTAGGTGATAGTCGACCGCAGCAGGAGCATGATGTTGGAGTGTGTACTTCATTCTGCACAGCTGCTTCAGGTCCTCAGAGGATCTGCAAGCTGCCTTTAAAATGGGCAAATGAAGGCCAGAGAATTGTGCAGAGATGCATGAACCTCACAGATGTTCTTCATAAATGTTCTTGAGTCATTGGACCATAGCCAAAGGGTTGGTGTTGTTTCAGGTGTGCAGGTGTGCAGGATTTAGACTCTGATAATATTGTGACTGCAGTGAGCTCATTGCATCTGTTTTGGCTTTCTACTGCACTTCATGAACACCTGCTCCTCTCAGCTCCCCTCATCCCCCCTCCCCTCTCAGAATGGAGGGTGAGAGGATAGTGTCTGCTGTCTCACCTCTGAATGCAGTTTGGACCTCGCACAGTTAACACTGGTTCCATCTCATAGCAACTGGGACTCAAACCAGAGTCAACATCAACACTAATGAGTTCTGTTAAACCTGACCTAAGAAGTCACTGACTCTGGTGCAAAATAATCCCTGTGGGTCTGTGCATGTGTGCTCTGAGCAAACTTGTTTAAATGAGTGCAGAGAGCTGAGTTCTTCATTTAGTGAAATCAGATTTAAAGAACATCAACAGAACTGAAGACGACGCTGATCTGAGATCAGACCGAAGCTGCTGCTGAATATCAGAAAACTGCAGAGACAGAAAAAAAGATGCAGGAAGTAAAACTCCTCAATAATTCAGAACGAGGAGCGTGAGATGAGGAAGAGAAGTTTCATTAAAATCATACTTGAATGGAAATGAATAAACAGAGAACATCTCTGCTTTGTTAATAACAACACCTGTAGGCCCCGCCCCCAACCACAGGACAGGAGGATCTGCTGCCGGCATCCCGGTTAGAGCTGAGAAATTTTTAATGTTGTGGCTGATAGATGTGTGTGTTCTAGCATCAGTGTGGGTGGTGTTTAACACGAGCCGGACTCTACTGTGTGAAATGCGTTCACATTATCTCTGCTGGATAAACCTTCAGTCTGCCTGAACCCACAATAAAACCAGCACAGCTCTTTGTTCCAGCGTGTTTACGCCTCAGGAGGAGATCCAGGACCGATGAAGGATCAGAGGAGGAGGAGGAACACAGGAGGTAACGGCAACAAAAGGAGGATGAGACGAACAACAACAACACAAACAGTAGCAGCAGCACAAAGAACCACGTAATTCTCCCATTCAGCCAATGTGTGTGATCAGGGTGTAATCCAGGGTGATGACACAGCGGGGAGACACGCCACACACACACACACTGAGATGGCAGTCCACTTCTGTCAGGTCACATAACCTACAAAGACAAATTGATAGGCACTAACATCTGGAGGTACCACAAGGCAGTTAGTCCAGATGGGTTAACCAGGAGGGCCCTAAAAGGGTGTGCAGACCAGCTGGCTGGGGTCTTCACTGAGACCTTCAACACTTCACTGTCTCAGTCCTGTGTCCCGCTGTGCCTAAAGTCAGCCACAGCTGTCTCACTGCCAAAGCAGACCAACATTAACAGCCTCAGCGACTACCGACCAGTTGCTCTAACGCCTGTTATAATGAAGTGCTTTGAGAAACTGGTCCGACATCACATCATGTCCTGCATGCCACCCACACTCAACCTGCTCCAGTTTGCACACAGAGCTAACAGATCTACTGAAGATGCCATTGTTACAACGCTCCACACCACCATCTCTCACCTGGAACAACAGCGGTGTGACACCAGGCTGCTCTTTGTTGACTTTGGCTCTGGTTTTAATATCATACTCCCGGCGAGACTAACAGTAAAACTGCTGGATATCGGACTTCCTTCTACCACCTCCTGCTAGATCAGAGACTTCCTGTCAGACCGTGTACAGAGTTAGAGTGGGGCCTCATCTTCCCTCAGCCCTCAGCCTTAACATCGGCTCTCCACAAGACTGTGTACTGAGCCCCCTACTGTAAACTCTGTACACACATGACTGTGTTAGTTCCCACCCAGACAACGCAGTCATCAAGTTTGCAGATGATACCACCGTGGTGGGGCTCATCTCTGGGGAGACGGCGTACAGAGCTGAGGTTCAGAGGCTGTCAGATTGGTGTGCCGACAACAACCTGGACCTCAAAACCACCAAGACAACAGAGCTGGTAGTCGACTTCATAAGGAGGAAGTCTGAGCTGCAGCCTGTCAGCATCAATGGGGAGTGCGTGGAAAGGGTGTCCAGTTTCAAGTTCCTGGGTGTGCACATAGACACAGACCTCCAATGGTGCTCAAACACCTCGGCTGTTGTAAAGAAGACCCAACAGTGTCTCCACTTTCTGACAATCCTCAGAAAAATCTTTGGTCTCTTTTTTCTGATGGTCTCTTTGCTGTGATGGTCTCTTTGGGACACTGTGTTTCGTCTGTTTACTCTTTTTTGTTCCTGGTCCAGCCTGTCGGGGGCGCAGCTCCTGCTCCACAGTTGTTCTTAATGGTTAATGGTCTTCAGCTGCAGGTTGTCTGAATGCTAACCCAATGACTCTAAATAATTTCTCTTTGTTAACTGAAGCAAGAGAGCTCAGACGTCAAAGGTCACAGACTGCTGTCAGAAAACAGGAAGCACCCTCTGGCTCAGCTTGAAGGTTGTGTGAAGATCGTGCAAGGGTTTCCTTGGTGCAACTGTCACACTGACAGACTTCAGATCTTTTCCTCTGCAGATCCTTCTCACTTGTTTCTGCTGCCTCACACATTAATCAGTCTGCAGGTCATGTCACTGCAATTATGGGCTGTTAGAGGGAAACCAGATTTCATCCATTTGAATCTGGGACCTTCAAGCAGGTGAACCAACATGACATTCTGACATGTTCTCCATGTTCTTTCCCTGAGTCTTTGATGTTGGCTCATAAATGTGTAAAAAAAACTCCCTTTCTCCCAAAGAGGATAATAAACCGTTTATTCAGCCAGTGCAAGAATTATCAGAGATATTTATCAGAATTACTTCTTTAATCTCAGTTTTGGTGGAATCCCCAATGTTGGATCTGCTGCTTCATTACAAACTGCTTCCTATGAGTGAAGAGTTAATCGGTACATCCACTGTTTGAGCTCCACGGAGAGCTGGCATCATATTTATTCTGCTGTGTAGTGTCATGTTATGGTCTGTGATCACCGCCATGTTTTCACCTGCCACTCAGAGCGCTCAGCCTCGTCTCTGCACGCGTTCCAAAGTGAAGGAACGAGTGAAGCTCCTGTTTGAAGTCGTCTCCACAGGAAGCGCAGCAAGAGTCAGAGACGAGCGTCAGACGGAGCAGGACCATCAGTATGTGCATATTAGATTCCAGTTAAAATTTGATTACACGTGTCGTTTTTGAACATTTCTCACATGAAACTGAATTTCTTCACTTCACTCTGGTACTGCCCCACATTTCCTGCTCAGCAGAAACACGACAGCCGTCAATCACAGCCAAAAACACGGCACAGTTTAAGACAGAACAGCTCCACAGTTAATGTACACTCACATACAGTGGGGCAAAAAAGTATTTAGTCAGCCAGCGATTGTGCAAGTTCCCCCACCTAAAATGATGACAGAGGTCAGTAATTTGCACCAGAGGTACACTTCAACTGTGAGAGACAGAATGTGAAAAAAAAATCCATGAATCCACATGGTAGGATTTGTAAAGAATTTATTCGTAAATCAGGGTGGAAAATAAGTATTTGGTCAATAACAAAAATATAACTCAATACTTTGTAACATAACCTTTGTTGGCAATAACAGAGGTCAAACGTTTACTATAGGTCTTTACCAGGTTTGCACACACAGTAGCTGGTATTTTGGCCCATTCCTCCATGCAGATCTTCTCGAGAGCAGTGATGTTTTGGGGCTGTCGCCGAGCAACACGGACTTTCAACTCCCGCCACAGATTTTCTATGGGGTTGAGGTCTGGAGACTGGCTAGGCCACTCCAGTACTTTCAAATGCTTCTTCCCCGTCTGCAGTACGGGGGCCCCACAGGGAACGGTTCTGGCTCCGTTCCTCTTCACCATCTACACTGCAGACTTCTCCCACAATTCCACCCAGTGCTTCCTGCAGAAGTTCTCTGATGACTCTGCAATAGTCGGCCTCATCACTGATGGGGACGACAAGGAGTACAGAGGTCTGACCCAAGACTTTGTGGACTGGTGCCAGCTGAACTACCTCCAGATCAACGCCAGTAAAACCAAGGAACTGGTGGTAGACTTCCGCAGGCACAAGCATTCTCCACTGCAACCTCTGAACATCCAAGGTATGGACATTGAGGCTGTGGACAGCTACAGGTACCTTGGTGTTCATCTGAACAATAGACTGGACTGGACTCATAACTCAGACGCCCTCTACAGGAAAGGGCAGAGCAGGCTGTACCTGCTGCGGAGACTCAGGTCGTTTGGAGTGGAGGGCCCACTCCTGAAGACCTTCTATGACTCTGTTGTGGCTTCTGCTATCTTTTATGGCGTGGTCTGCTGGGGCGGCGGCATCTCTGCTGGGGACAGGAAGAGACTGAACAGGGTGATCCGAAGGGCCAGCTCTGTTCTAGGATGCCCTCTGGACCCAGTGGAGGTGGTGAGTGACAGGAGAACGGCGGCTAAGCTGTCATCCCTGATGGACAACATCTCCCACCCCATGCAGCAGACTGTGACAGCACTGAGCAGCTCCTTCAGTGGGAGACTGTGGCACCCACGGTGTGGGACGGAGAGATTTCGCAGGTCTTTCCTCCCCACTGCTGTCAGACTCCACAACAAAGACTTTAACTGATCAAGCACACACATCCATACATATGCAATAATACTAAGTGCAATAATCCTTTCTGTCATCGTTGTATTTTTACTCAGTTGTATATAGTATTTGTATTTGTATTCTATTTTTATCTTATTGTATATTTATTTTATTTTATTCTACTGTATATAGTATTTTATTTTATTCTATTCTGTACAGTTGTGTACTGTATTTATTCTTATTGTATTCTAATTTTTGCCTCATAACTTTTGCACTGTCCACTTCCTGCTGTGACAAAACAAATTTCCCACGTGTGGGACTAATAAAGGTTATCTTATCTTATCTTATCTTCTTACGGAGCCACTCCTTTGTTGCCCGGGCGGTGTGTTTTGGATCATTGTCATGTTGGAAGACCCAGCCTCGTTTCATCTTCAAAGTTCTCACTGATGGAAGGAGGTTTTGGCTCAAAATCTCACGATACATGGCCCCATTCATTCTGTCCTTAACACGGATCAGTCGTCCTGTCCCCTTGGCAGAAAAACAGCCCCATAGCATGATGTTTCCACCCCCATGCTTCACAGTAGGTATGGTGTTCTTGGGATGCAACTCAGTATTCTTCTTCCTCCAAACACGACGAGTTGAGTTTATACCAAAAAGTTCTACTTTGGTTTCATCTGACCACATGACATTCTCCCAATCCTCTGCTGTATCATCCATGTGCTCTCTGGCAAACTTCAGACGGGCCTGGACATGCACTGGCTTCAGCAGCGGAACACGTCTGGCACTGCGGGATTTGATTCCCTGCCGTTGTAGTGTGTTACTGATGGTGACCTTTGTTACTTTGGTCCCAGCTCTCTGCAGGTCATTCACCAGGTCCCCCCGTGTGGTTCTGGGATCTTTGCTCACCGTTCTCATGATCATTTTGACCCCACGGGATGAGATCTTGCGTGGAGCCCCAGATCGAGGGAGATTATCAGTGGTCTTGTATGTCTTCCATTTTCTGATGATTGCTCCCACAGTTGATTTTTTCACACCAAGCTGCTTGCCTATTGTAGATTCCCTCTTCCCAGTCTGGTGCAGGTCTACAATACTTTTCCTGGTGTCCTTCGAAAGCTCTTTGGTCTTGGCCATGGCGGAGTTTGGAGTCTGACTGTTTGAGGCTGTGGACAGGTGTCTTTCATACAGATGATGAGTTCAAACAGGTGCCATTCATACAGGTAACGAGTGGGGGACAGAAAAGCTTCTTACAGAAGACGTTACAGGTCTGTGAGAGCCAGAGATTTTCCTTGTTTGAGGTGACCAAATACTTATTTTCCACCCTGATTTACGAATAAATTCTTTACAAATCCTACCATGTGAATTCATGGATTTTTTTTTGACATTCTGTCTCTCACAGTTGAAGTGTACCTCTGGTGCAAATTACTGACCTCTGTCATCATTTTAAGTGGGGGAACTTACACAATCGGTGGCTGACTAAATACTTTTTTGCCCCACTGTATACTCATCAGACATATACCGTATTTTCACGACCATAAGAAGCACTGTACTAAAAGGCGCAGTCTCAGTTTTGTGTGCCATTACTGTATTTAACACACACATAAGGCGCACTGGATCATAGGGCGCATACAAGTACCGTATGCGTATTTAAAAATAAAGCGGGAGCAAACCTGAGTTCGGTACTCACATTTTTATTACCAGTAATCGTCATCATCAACAACACACAAGCATACAAGTGTGCATATTTAAAAATAAAGCAGGAGCAAAACAAAGTTTGGTACTCACATTTTTATCATCAATCAAACCCATCGAAGTCCTCATCCTCTGTGTCTGAATTGACCAGCTGCGCTAAATCTCCATCAAACATGCCAAGTTCACTGTCTTCACCGTCAGAGTCACTTTCCGTGCCGTGCGGCTCCTCGGAAATGATGCCGGCTTTTGCGAAAGCTCGAACAACAGTGCCAGCAGACATGTTAGCCCAAGCATCTACAATCCATTGGCAAATTGTGGCGTAACTCGCCTGGCGCTGCCTTCCACTCTTGGTGAAACTGGTCTCCATCGGTCATCCATCGCTCCCAGGCCGCTCGCAGCCTTACTTTGAACGGGTGGTTCACACCGATGTCCAGCGGTTGGAGTTCCTTTGTCAGGCCTCCCGGAATGACAGCAAGCTCACAGTTCATTTGTTTCACTAGTTTTTTCACATCGGCTGTGAGATGCATAGAGTCACAGATTAAGAGCGATGGTGATGCGTGGAAAAAACCACCTGGTCTCCTTACATACGCCTCCCTCAGCCACTCTTTCATCATTTCCTCATCCATCCAGCCCTTTTCATTTGCCTTAATGATGATTCCTGCTGGAAACTTCTCTTTAGGCAAAGTCTTTCGCTTAAAAATCACCATAGGCGGCAGTTTCTGTCCATTAGCATGGCAGCCAAGCACAACAGTAAAAGAAGACTTTTCATACCCCGTTGTGCGTATCGCTACCGTGCTGGTCCCCTTCTTCTCCACAGTGTGACTCACCGGGATGTCAAAAGTGAGCGGCACCTCGTCCATGTTAGTGATGTGGCTGGGCTGGATGTTTTTGTCGCCGATGTGTTTGCTGCAGTAGGAGCGGAAGATGGCCAGCTTTTCCTTATAATCCGCTGGAAGTTGCTGCGCTACCGTAGTCCTGGTCCGGATGGAAAAATGGCACAGTTTCATAAAAAGTGAAAGTGAAACTGCTTTTAGCCGAATGGTGACCGTCGAAACGCTTCTCCCGCTCGTTCTTTGCTCGATGATCCACCGCTCGAGTCTTTCCTCCAACTCGGCCACACTTCACCCTTTAGCGTTCTCATTGTGTTCTCTACTACGTCCTCATTACAACACACAGGGCGCACTGCGCTATAGGGCGCGCCGTACTTTTTGAAGAAAATCTAAGACTTTTAAGTGCGCCTTATGGTCGTGAAAATACGGTATGTCTATATACACTCATATTTACATAATGTCAAATCTATAAACATCCACATCTAAATATACCACACTGAGTATGTGGTTGTGGCCATCCGATTACACGAGATTGGGGTCAGACGTACAGGAGAAGATCTGGAGGGGAGCTGACAGGATGCCATGTCGTTTCCCAGAAGAAGATTTTTGTTGTGGTATAAAACTGTGTTGCCTGCTTACAGGGTGAGAATCATGTTCTTTGATTTCTCCAGTGCCTTCAACACCATTCTTCCCACGGTCCTGAAGGACAAGCTGGAGAACTCTGGAGTGGACCATCACCTCACTACCTGGATTTTGGACTACCTCACCGACCGACTACAGTATGTGACAGGGGATTTCTAAGAATCGCCCCACAGTTCTTCAGCTGAGACACCTGAGTTAGAAAACACAAACACTGCAGAAGTTTTTCACTCGCGAGGGCAGTCATGGAACGCAAGACGTGCGCCCCATCACTGTCTGCGTTCTTTATGTGTGTGTGTGTGCAAAGATAACAACGTCACTCAGAGCAACGGTTTTTCCCTTTTCTACATCTGTATGTTCACAAAAAGAGCTGAGGTTTCTCTTCTCTACATCTGAATGTTCTCTGTAGACAGGAAGCAGTTAGTAGCTGAATAAGTCCATCATCACTAAAGTTATTAGGTGAAAAGTCACGTAGACATGTAGATTGCTTATTGATCAATAAAAAGAGCACATCTCATGAAGCTGATCACATTATATACAATTTTTCCTCTGACAGTATGTGAGAACTCAGGGCTGTGTGTCGGACAGGGCTGTCTGCAGTACGGGGGCCGCACAGGGAACGGTTCTGGCTCCGTTCCTCTTCACCATCTACACTGCCGACATCTCCCACAACTCCACCCAGTGCTTCCTGCAGAAGTTCTCTGATGACTCTGCAATAGTCGGCCTCATCACTGATGGGGACGACAAGGAGTAAAGAGGACTGACTCAAGACTTTGTGGACTGGTGCCAGCTGAACTACCTCCACATCAACACCAGTAAAACCAAGGAGCTGGTGGTAGACTTCCGCAGGCACAAGCATTCTCCACTGCAACCACTGAACATCCAAGGTATGGACATTGAGGCTGTGAACAGCTACAGGTAGCTTGGTGTTCACCATGGTTCATCTGAACAACAAACTGGACTGGACTCATAACTCAGACGCCCTCTACAGGAAAGGGCAGAGCAGGCTGTACCTGCTGCGGAGACTCAGGTCGTTTGGAGTGGAGGGCCCACTCCTGAAAACCTTCTATGACTCTGTGGTGGCCTCAGCCATCTTTTACGGTGTGGTCTGCTGGGGACAGGAAGAGACTGAACAGGCTGATCCGCAGGGCCAGCTCTGTTCTGCCCTCTGGACCCAGTGGAGGTGGTGAGTGACAGGAGAACGGTGGCTAAGCTGTCATCCCTGTTGGACAACATCTCCCACCCCATGCAGCAGACTCTGACAGCACTGAGCAGCTCCTTCAGTGGCTGCAGCACCCACGGTGTAGGACGGAGAGATTTCGCAGGTCTTTCCTCCCCACTGCTGTCAGACTCTGCAACAAAGACTTTTGCAGCTGATCAAACACACAAACCCACACATGTGCAATAAGACTGCTATATGTGCAATTCTTGTGCAATTCTTCTTCTGACGAAGTTGTATTTTGGTATTTTCCTACTCAGTTGTATATGGTATTTGTATTTGTATTTGTATTTTATTCTATTGTATATATTATTCTATTCTGTTATTCTATTGTATATAGTATTTTATTTTAGTCTATTGTATTTTATTGCATTCCAGTGTTTTCTAATTTCTGCTACATAACTTTGCACTTTTGCTGTAACAAAACAAATTTCCCACCTGTGGGAGTAATAAAGGTCATCTTAGCTTATCTTATTGATGTTTCCCTGGATAAGGTGGAGGAGGTGGCAAGAGGGAAGTCTGGGTTTTCCTGCAACTTGACTTCAGGTAAGCAGAAAAACTGGATGATGAGTTATTGTTTTGTTATTTTATATTTTCACTGTTACTGAAGTGGCTGTTGTGAATGTTTGAACAGCATGCATCATTCATAATGCACAGCACATTTTTCCGTCAGTTTATTAGTATTTCAAATATCAGTGTGTCACATTTGCAGAATATCTGTTGTCCTACTTGTTTTCATGAAATACTTAACATTGTTTATTTTAAGTGTTTTCCTTCGTTGTCTGTCTGGAGGATATTGTGTAATGTTGATAATTCACGATGTGAGGTGCCGCCAGTGTTGCCAATTTAGTGACTTTGTCGAGTTTTCAGACCCCCTTAGCGACTTTTTTTCTAAAAAGCGACAAATCTGGCGACTTTTTCTGGTGTTATTGGAGACTTACTTATGACGACTTTTTGATGTGAAAGCACGTATTGCTCTTCTCAACAAGCAGCGGGTGCTGCCGTGGGCACCTCGCCCGTGCCAAAGCGCTCACCGGCGGAGGATAGTCCTCCCCCCGTTGCTATCAGGGCAGAAGATGTTCACACCTATGCGTCCAAACTGCAAATGAATTGCACATGAGCGAAGCCACTGCTCCCGCACTGACTGTAACGCAGTCAGTTCTTCTTTTACTGTTATGTAGTGATGGGATTTCCGGCTCTTTTTAGAGAACCGGCTCTTTCAGCTCGGCTCACTAAAGAGAGACGGCTCTCCAGGTTGTTTTGTTGCTTTAATTAATTTATTATTAACAATAAAATAAAATTATGCACAAAAGGAATTACTAATGTAAAAAAAGGTGGTTTTATTTATATATGTTTATATATAAATATATGTGGTGGCCCCTCGAGACAAAGCACGTACAAACTCCAAAACACATTTCTAGCGTTAACTGAACTTCCAAAACAGCTACCTAGATCACTTAAATTACACAATTGAAAGCATGAAAGCATGTGTGTATTGTTTGTGTATTTATACACAAGCACTCATATATATTCAAATAATTTTTAAAAAAAAGTTAATTTACCTGTTACTACCACACACCAAATCCGGTCGTTGGTACTTGTCGGCTTGTGTAGCCACTAGGTAACAAAAGCTCAACACTGCGCCCTAGCATCCTGGAGCACTTCTGTTGTCTTTTGTACGTGCTTCTGAGTTTTTACGTGTTTTGGAGTTTGTACGTGTTTTGTCTGTAGGGGCCACCGTAAATATACTTTTATTTATTCACGCCACATAAAATGTAATAAATAAATCATATAATACAAAAACCCTCTCCGTGAATTGCTACCTTATCGTGGTGGAGCGGTTTGTGTGTCCCAGGGATCCCAGGGGCTATGTTGTCTGGGGGCTTTAGCCCCCTGGTAGGGTCTCCCATGGCAAATTGGTCCTGGGTGAGGGACCAGACAAAGAGCGATTCAGAAGACCCTTATGAAGAGAACATTGAGGGAACAGTTTACCCTGCCCTGGATAGTGTTACCGGGGCCCCGCCCTGGAGCCAGGCGGGCGAGCGTCTGGTGGTCAGGCCTTAGTCCATGGGGCCCGGCCGGGCACAGCCCGAAGAGGAGACATGGGCCCATCCTCCTGCAGGCCCACCACCCGCATGAGGCGCCATAGGGGTCGGGTGCATTGTGTGCCGGGTGGCGGCCAGGAGCGGAGGCCCTGGCAGACTGATCCCCGGCTGCCAAGACTGGCAATAGGGACATGGAATGTCACCTTTCTGGTGGGGAAGGAGCCTGAGTTAGTGCGTGAGGTTGAGAGGTACCGGCTAGATATTGTCGGGCTCACCTCTACGCATGGCTTGGGCTCTGGAACCAGTCTCCTGGAGAGGGGCTGGACTCTGTCTCAGTCTGTCTCAATTATGCAAATTAGGCAAAGACGTCATTTTGCGACTTCTAGCGACTTTTAGGACAGCCGATAGTGATTTTCCTTACAGAGGTGTTGGCAACACTGGGTGCCACACAATTAAGGGGTGTGGATCGTTTAAAATGCCTTTGTTTACAACGGTTCTCAGATTTAGCTTGAAATCAGAGTATTTCTTAGTTTTACACGTGTTGGTTAGCATAATGTTGTCCTCGTTTAGAGGACGCACCTGCACGGCATCCGCAATCACGCCCACGGCGCGCGGGCCGCGCCTGCCGGTTGAGGCAGCATGGGTAGCCGCTCCAGCCGGGAGCGGCGGAGAAGCCGCGGGATGAGTGCCCATGCTAGGGGAGTCCACGCCACCCAAGCCCGAGGTCTGCGGGCTGAGCAGAGCGGCCTCACCTCCACCAGAGGCCGGCGCGTGGTGTGGTCCAGCGTGCTGGATGCCTGCCCAGCCCCCCGTGAGCCCAAGCTCAATGCCACGCCGGCTGCGCCGCTGCTTGCCTCATGGGCGGCCCCCGGTCCAGCTCCGGGGCTTCCTTTGGATACGTGGGCGACCCCCGGACCCACTTCATCACCGGCGCCGCTGGATGCGTGGGCCGCCACCAGAACAGAAACCTCCCTGTCGCTTGGCCAGGGCCTGGGGGCGCCGGCGGTCCGGGCTAATCCCCTCTCCTGCTCGCGGTGGGGGGAGTAGGTTCGGCCGGATGGCTCCCTGGCCTCAGTCGGGCGATGGGGGTATGTGGCGGGGCGTGGCCTGCGGTGCCGTGCGGGGAAGGCGGACACACCGCAGACTTAAATATTGTACCTGTCCTCCCTGGCCTCACTTGGCCTCCCTGCTGCTGCGGAGCCTGGGACGGTCTGCTTGCCTCCACCCCGGGGGGAAGGGTAACATCTCTTGGGTCTGGGTTCTGTTTCCCCCTCTGGGGGCGAGGGTACCTGGACCCGGGGTATAGAGTATGTTTGGGGAGTGTGATTGTGTGTACATGTCCATTTATGTCAATCCTTACGTTGGGTGAGTGCTGAGTGTTTGTATATGTGTGCATGAGGGTGGGAATGCATGTTGTGCAATGCAATGCTGTGTGTGCCTGTTTGTCTGTGTCTATATGTCAGGTCGGGTCTTAGACTCCACCTCTCTGGGAACTCCCAGGCCCTCCAAGGCCTATCTCCCCTCACCACACTCCCTGCCGGTGACTGATGCCCTCAGGGGTCGATGCATTGGTGGTTCTTGGTGTTCGGGGCTGGGCACTCAGGTATGTACCGGCTCACTCCCGGTGGCTACCTGGCGGGGCCTGGCGCCTGTTGCTCGGTCAGGCCTCCTCCGGGGTGCGGGGGGCCCTTGGGCCTCCGGCCTCTGGGCCTGCGGCTCGGTTCACTCTGGCACAGCTGGCTGCCGGCAGAGCCGGCGGGCATGCCGGTGCAGCCCCCTCTAGCTTCTGCTCGGTGGCTACTGGGTGACGCCTTGTCTGGGGATCCTCAGCTCTTCCCATGAGGGGGGCACGATGCCCCTCCGGTGGTCCTCCTTGGGCTCTCGCACAGGCCTCTGGATGTCTGGGGCCTGGATCTCCTCCATGCCTGCTTCATGCCCTGGGGGACGGGGCTATGGCTCTCTACATCCTCTTGCAGACCATTACATGTGGAAACCATTTGAATACAAGCGCGCTGATCCACACAGGTGTGCACACGGGTGTTCACTGCTCGTAGACTTAAATGACACCTTTCTTGGCTGCTACTTCAAAGCACATTGTGCGCTGTCTGTCCTGCGTGCTGCACAACAACATTAAATATTTAGTATTTACTGTTGTTTACACTTAGCTAGATTAATGCGATAGTGTTGTGTTTAGTATGTTGCTTTGGGTTTTTTTTTTTGCTTGTTTTCTATTCCTCTTCTCTCAACAGGTGATCCAGGAGATTTTTTTCTCCCCCCCCTTTCTCACTGTCCCTCTCCCCTTCTGTTTTTCTTTTCCTCCCTTTCCTATCCCTCACTCATGTCTGTCCCGTCTGTAACATCTGAAAATAAAATAAAATAAATAATAAAAACAAAGGTCGATCAAATGGACCAATACGGCAATGCCACGATGATCCATTTGGCAAAGTAAATCCATTGGGTATCCTTGTTGGTCTTCAGACAACAATTCTGACGGCTAAAGAACCAAATGGGACAGGAAAAAAAAAAAAAAAAAGAACACAAATCCAGCAAGAGTGGTTTTTGGTTTAGTCAGATATTATATTCTGCTTCTTCCACTTGAGAGGAAAAAAATATAATGTGTAACACTGTATGTCCATTAGTGACAAAACTATTGTTTTCATCAATATTACATATTTAATAAGCTTTTTAATGTGATGATACATGAAACAAATATGAATCAAAGTAGGGGCAGCTATCCTATAACATTCACACATTACTATAAGAGTGCAGTGGATTTTCTCAGCTTAATATTTATAAAAATATGTATCTAATGGAGGGCAATGAGTATACAGTACATTCATCTGTTCAATACTTTGGTCCAGACCAAAACATTTCAAAAACTAGCTTCACTGTAAATGGATTTGTGTAGCTCGTAGGAGAGGGACATCAAATTCATTTCTCATATCGTGGGCCACATACGGCGCACTTTGATCCTAAGTGGGCCAGACCAATGAAACTTCCTTTTCTATCAGACATTTAACTACACATTTAATCCCCGAGAAGTCTTAATACCAGGAAAAGAAGTGCAATTTCAACGTGATAGTCTCGCATGATAAATGTGTAAAATTACAGAAAAGGTTGTGGTAGCTCATTCCCTTGACAAATCTTTCAGCAGATATTTCTGTAGTAGACGGATAGAAACTGGAACTTTTCTGTTAATTAATTTTTATATACTGCTTTACTTAATAATTATTATTATTATTATTATTAATGGAAAAGCTGTAAAATGGTTAAAAGTTTAAAATCTATGCACTCCAAATTTTCCGCAGCTTTCCGTGGGCTGGACTGAAGTCTTTGTTGGGCCAATTCTTGCAGACTGGTTTGGAAAAAATGAAACCATTGTGGAAGTGCCTTAAACCTGCATTCTGCCTGAAGGCCAAGAGATGGCAATAGCTGTGGTTGAAATAACTCTTCTGGTCCTATAGAGGTCTATCAGAAAAAAGCGTTCTGCCTTGAGCTCTGTAAACACACCTGATGAGTTTATGCACTCAGTCACTCCTTCAGGATGATATGGAATAAAAAATGAACCAAAAAGATGATTATTCATGGTATGTGCAAAGACTAATAGCCTACTAATGACAAGTTGTTAGAGGACGAGCAAGCAGTTTCATATTCAGACCCCCCCCCCCCCCCCCCCCCCCACGTCGCAAAAAAGAAAAGAAAAAAATATATATATATCGTAGCTGTCCTATGGTTGGGGTTGGTAATGGTGAGCTGGCAGCAGGAGAGCTGCAGCTCTGTGTGTATTGTGAACAGCAACCGTGTATGTGCTAATAAAGAATGCTGCAAAGCATGTTAATGTCACCGGTTCTGCTGTGGTCATTTACAGATATATAATATAACACCATGGAAAACACACATGAAATTAGTCTCTGAGGAAGAAGGTTTATTCTGAGACGGGTGTAATGTAGTGATGAAGCACTCTGGAGCCATTCAGGAAGCTGACAGCAGAAATAGTCAGTATGGAGGAGTTAGACTGAGTCCTGCTGTAAATCTGACCTTTGACCTTCAGATTTTTTCCTCTTCATCATCACTTCTGCGGTTTCATGTTGGTCTTTTCTTCCCTCCCGTTTCCTCGCTTCAGCGTCTCTCCACCTCTCACCTTGTTGCTGGGAAAGCAGAACTTGTTACAGTGCGTTGGGTAACGGCGGTCTGACTCAGACTGCGGTGGCTTTCAGATCGCACCGTCAGCACATTTCATCACACTCAGACCGTTGGCAGGTAACTCAAACTGTCAACGATGTGGCAACTTGAGGCGACCTGCCGCTCCCACACTTCCTCTGTGACCGCCGCTCAAGAGGAACTGCTTTTACCTTCAGTGACCTGATGGCCCAACGCCCTGCTGACAAAGCTTAACTCTTTCCACGTGAGTCACCTCCAACTGTCATCGGTGATCACAAGGAGGAGGCGATTCCTCCTGATTCACACCTGTAGTCCTGTTTCTTTACCCCATGTTCAACTGTCAGCCTCTGACCTGTGGAGCAGTCAGCAATCTTTCTACCACAGGAATCTGAGGAGGCACCAACGTTCTCAGAGATGGCCCCCGACTGAACCACCAGAATAATAAAAACAATGTCCATCTTGTTGTGCCTGAAGCTTCTGTTTGCCTCTGAAAAGGTTCAATTTCTGAATTTGTCTCTCCTGGTTTAGTCTGTAAACTTGTTGGCTCTATGTTCACTCGCAGTGATTCCAGGAATTAGTCTGATCCGCAGCCCTGTGGCAGCTTCTTCGCTGTCAGTTTCATGTAGTTCACCTGGTTTCTATCACAGGTTCAGGCCAGACTGCCAGTCTGTTCAGACTCTGTTCCAGCGGTTAGACTGGCTCATTTTACCTTCAGGGATCAAACCAGAACAGTCTCAACAGTCATCACTGATTATTAATTATTATCGCTGATTATTATTTCTTATTACTAATAATTCAGTTCAATATTATTATGATTATTACTGCCTGTTACCTGATACTGATACTGTTTCTTAATGAGGAAAAGTTATGTTTGAAATGATGGAAATGAAAATTTAAAAAGTTAAAATTGTTGAATTCACATATTAATATTCTTTCATTTTTGTGCTACATTTAAAACATTTTCTGACATTTGATAAAGTTTCTATTCGACCTAGACTCCAAATGTTTTTAATTTTTAATTATTTTTTTATTTGACATTTTATTTGTTGAATCTGATTTTTTTGCACAAACTCTTTTGTTTCTCCTCATCAAAATATGTACATGGATAAATAAATGCTAATTTTCTTCTTTAGTTTTGTGTGTGTGGCACAGCGGGCCTGAGAGGACAGACTTCAAACCTTAGAGAGAAGCAGCTTCATCAGAGCTCACAGAGAAATCAGCAGTGTGTTTGAATAATGAACTAATAACAGCACCGAAGGCAGCGATCACTGTGATACCCAATGTAATGCTCTCTGGGTCTGACACGGGGACACGCCTGGCAGTTGCAGCGGGCTCCCTTGCTCGCTCTCAGACTGTGGCGTTGGACTGAATTCAGGGATTAGCTGTTCCAGGGAGGGAGGAGGGTTTGCTGGCTCGCATCATCCCCCAGAGGATGCTGGGAAAGAGGAGGGAAGGCCCCGAAAAAAAACACCATCCACCCCCATCATCTGTGTGTGTGTGTGTGTGTGTGTGTGTGTGTGTGTGTGGTTGGTATGCAGGGTGATGGCGGCCGACCAACCAGCCCGACATACCGTCAGAGCTGTGGAGGCCCAGAGCTGCCAATAACAGAAATGTTTGAACAATAAAACCTCCACAAAGATTTTAGTGAAGAGAAAAAACAAAAAGCAGCTGTTTTCACAGCATCAAGTGTAACCTTTCACTGTCAGAAACAAGAAGGAAATCATTAGACCTTTTGAACAATCTTGACTCATAGTCATGTTTTTAGTATTTAGTATTCAACAGATTTACTTTTTTTTAATGTAATATTTGGACGGACGGGGGGCGGGGGGGGGGGGGGGGGGGGGAACAGGTGGAGTGCCCACTCTACGTCAGGGATGAGTTCTCCTGAGTAGGCTGAGGTGTTCGGCCGTCTGACAAGGATGCCTCCTTGCCGCCTCCTGGGTGAGGTGGTCAGGGAATGTCCCACCAGGAGGAGGCCCCGGGAGGGAGTGTGTGAGGAGGACCCAGAAGCAGACGCAGGCGAGGAGACAGACTCAGTTCCAACAAAAGGCGAGCCTTTATTTCGGGCAGATACACGTGGAACATAAATGAAAGCGAAAACAAACTAAAGCACAACAAGACTGATGAACTCTGACTTCACCAGGTAAACTATGAATCAACTATGGCACTATGACGACTATGAACTAACCAAGAAGGTATGACGACTGTGTCCACTATGACTTTAAACTATGACTTGGGAAAAGTAGCACAGACGACCTGACGCCGACTGAACGAAAACACACAAATACACACATGAGGTGATCAGGGGAAGTAGGGGAAGTGGAAACACACGGGGACACAGCTGACACAAATAAACATCATGACACCACAGGGAAGTGAACTAAGACAATGAACAAAGAACACAACACCTCTTCAAAATAAAACAGGAGACATAACAGGACACATACATGACACAATCATGAAACATGACAGACAAACACACACAGATACAACATGACGAACCAATAAGAGACACTTAAACACAGGCATAAGTGAAAGGAAGACACTGACGACAAGGCCACATAGTGCACAGGAAAACACTCATAAGAAGACACAGAATAACCTTAACTAGACCTAAACTTAAGGCAACCTGATAATAATCCTGAAACTTAACATTCTTTCAATGTAGCATAAGAAACCACTAATACCAAATGCACACAAAATGCCGGGTCACAGACCCAGCCCCTGACACCCGCCACCCAGCCCCGGATAAGAAGAAGAAGATGGAAGTTTTTAAACACAACTCTCCTCCTGAGTTCACATTTTATGACTTTATCGTCAAATATCCTCCAAATACAGAGGAGATTATTTTGGTCACTTTTTTACATGAACATCAACTAAATCATAAATGTCAGAGTCTATTTTAATAAGTAGACTAATAATTCATAACAATGTGCAGAAATTAACCGATAATCTGGTGCAGTGTTTGTGTCCTCAAACCTGAACAGATCTGGAATATTTTAATATTCAAAGACTTTCAGGCATCATTTATAATTGATTATCTCCCCAAAACCTTTTTTATAAAGTCAGTGGGCCTCCGTACAAGAGTGATGTGAGTGAAGAGTGAGAACCAAAGAGCAGAGACTCCTGAAGCTGCTCACAGCTTCAGGAGTCGCAGATGGAGCACACAGAAGAGGAGAAGAGCTCCACCTGCAGGACAAACAAACAAACACATCCAGCTCATTTTATCCTGAGACCTGATAGAAAAGCATCATCATCACTATTATTATTATTATTATTATTATTATTATTATTATTATTATTATTATTATTTATAATAATGTTGTTATTATTATTATTAATAATGTCTGTATTTGTTTTCATCCCCAAACTGAAACAAGCAGCAGGATAAAATCAGAGCTGGAGTTTAAATCTTTACAGTCTCAGAAGGACAAATCTATGGTCTGTCTGATTTGTCTCAATGATACACATATATACTCATATACACTTCACATATGTGTATTATACTCACTGTATACACTGAATATATACATGACTTGTAAAAAGTCACAAAGCACTGAAATGATCCCACTCTTAAATAAAGACACATGACACATGGCTGTGACTGGTTTACCTGTGAAGCTGACCGCAGCGCCGCAGTGCTGAGAGCGCTCAGGGTGGCCGTTCAGCCCATTAACCTCCAGATGAGGGGCTGCTGTGAGCTTTGTCCCACATCAGAGAACAGCTGCTGGTCTTAATGAATCTGCAGCGATGCACATGGAGCTTTCATTACCATCTAAGAGCTGCCTACCCCCCTCGTCTGGAGGCTCCACAGAGGTACGAGCAGAGCTGTGAGAGCTCCACAAATCTGAAAGAACTTCATTCAGGAAAACACACCAGGTTCAAATAAAGAAGAGCCAGCTGCTCCCTCGCTTCCACGTGATTGATTTGCAGATTTCACTTCTAAGTTATCCGGATAACTTTCATGTGTGAACTTTTTATTTCCTTATATAGTGTAATATTTTGTTTTGTTTTAAGATCTAGAGCTTTCACCCCACAGGCCTCACATGTTCTGGATGAATTTAGAGTTGTTTTTAGATCAGTGCTGAGCAGGAAGTGACAGGCAAGTAAGGGAAAGTTATGCTGTGGTAAAGTGAGACACAGCGAGCATTGAACATGACTGAGAACATTCCAGCCACTAATTTTCTCTGCAAGTATGTTCCTGGACAGCTTTTAAGGTTACAGCAGTAGGAATTAAACTCCAACCAACTTCATCACTGGAGGGGCCACAAAGAAGATCTGGACAGTAATAATCTTACTTTTCCCTGGAACAGTCTCTCACAGTCTGTTTCTAAAACCTAAAGAGAATTATGGATTTGATCAACTGGTCTCTGAATGCTATTGACACCCTTTTCTCAATGAGAAGTCTGGGCTCGGGAGAGCCCGAGTGCCCTGGAGGGACTTTCCCTGCCGGATACACGATGGACGGGTGGCAGGAATGGAGGGTTGTGTGTCTGGCGGGACTGTCGTTCGAGGACGC
The DNA here is from genome assembly GCF_057382275.1 of Copadichromis virginalis. Taxonomy (NCBI): domain Eukaryota; kingdom Metazoa; phylum Chordata; class Actinopteri; order Cichliformes; family Cichlidae; genus Copadichromis; species Copadichromis virginalis. Next base: position 41,392,249 of record NC_140633.1, read on the forward strand.
TGAAGATATCTACCTATTCGGAACCATGGTAACAGGGTTCTTGCTGATCGGAGCTGGCTTGGCTCTGGCTTATCGGAGAATTAAGACAGCGGAACCGGCTGTTCAAACCCCCCCAAGGCTGCCCGCTGGGATTGAAACGATGGGACGAGGCGTGACTTCTCAGAACGGGCTCATTGAGAGCAGCACGGTTAAGAGCTTGGAGACGCTTACAGCTGCCGTGAATACTCAGAATAACACCTCTGAGCGTACATTGGATTACATCGTGGAACAGCTCACTGCGGTCGTGAGTTCTCAGAATCGGCTCTCTGAGCAAACGAATGACAACACCACGGAACGCAAGTTTGATACCATCATCGGGAAGCTCGCGGTTCTCCAACGGGAGATTGAGAGACCAGTGTCGGAGTGTTAAAGAACAGCTTGAAATTCTCATGAGTTGTGGCAAAAGAAAAATCACCATCATATTCCGGCTACCCCTTCGGCGCCAGCTGTGGGCTCAAGGCTGGAGCCGAACAACAACACCCTGATAACGACTGTGTTGATACTGTTCCTTCCCATTCCATGCAAGGCCACCTGGGTTGGCTGGAAGACTGTTTACTAAGCCTGGCAGGGCGAAGGACACTGTCTCAGCTGAACTATGGACACGCACACACATACTGATACTGATAAGCACTCACTGACGCATCACCCTCCCTACCCCGGATCCAACGCCACCTCCAACGCTTACTTCCCCTCTGATGTGGACATCGGGTCAGCTGGAGGCGCAGTTGAAGATTGCAGCGGTCCCAGATCAGCTGTACACACTGGAACACTTTCCCATGTTGCTTGTCTGTGTTTATTGTGCTATGGTGTGTTGATATCTGTGCATTCCTGTATTATCCTTCTGTGTTACACATTTCGATGTTTTTTTCCTCGCTACCTAGCCTGACCTGTCTCCCCAATGTGATGTTTGTGTATTGTATGTACGGTCGGCAAGGTCTGTCATCTCTGCAACTGACAAATAAAGGCTATCTCATCTCCCATCTCATCATGTTTCGCTGCACTGCTGTCACAAGTGACACTATTTAACCAAGGTGGAGTTTTTATTTACACGCTTGTCAGGTTTATCGTGTTTCATATGTTTGTATCTGTATGATGTCACAAGAGTAGAGCAGGTGAGTGTCACCCACCTGCTCTACTCTTTTGTGAGAGGCAGCCAATGAGGTTCAGGTTCAGGTTAATGTTTATTCGTCTAACAAAGTTTCTAAATGTGTGAAAGATGATTTCAGACTGAGGTTAAGCTGACTGCTGCCACTGCCTACTTACACTCAGGTGCTTTCATGAAGCAGCGGTCCAGCAGCACAGCTCTGTGAGCTGGACGGAGGCTCGGCCTGGTCTGTAGAGTAAACAGGAGGTTCATCAGCCTCGTCCCTGTCACAGTGTCCTGTAGACGTCCCACTGGGTAAAATCACTCAAACTCTGGCAGCCTGTAATTCATCTGCAGCTGTAAGCGCATGAGCGGCGACTGATGGCGTTCAGTGTTTGCTGCTAATCAGCTCCTACTCTGTATTCATGTGAAGTGAGCTTGGAGAGGATAATGGGCAGCTTTCTGCTGCAGACTATGACCCAGCCCTCCAAACCAAAAAAAAAAAAAAGATTTTAGAAAAACCAGACGGCTGATAATGTGAGTAAACATGGAGTGCTGCAGCAGAGGAGTAAAACTGTGACACATGACTCTGGACTGTACCTTAATGACTGCTGAGGATCATTAAACATACAGAACCTAAGACCGGCTGATGGAGCTCACAGACATACTGAAACCAGCTCTCAAGATCTGGGTCTCTGGGTGCCTGTGAGTCGGCATTCAGGGCTGATGTTTGTGTAAAGAGGCATTAAATCAATAAAGTGTGTTATTTATCACGAGGTGTGTAAACGAATGGGACGATTGGGTGTAATAATGACGCAACTCCCCATGTCTTTAGAAGGACAAGCCTTGCTGTGATTGGCTGCCTCAGTTTAATCTTCATGAAGTGTTTTTCTGGCAGTAAGCTCAGCTTTTTGGCTAGTTCCTCGCTTCTTATTGTAAATGCACCCACAGTGTTTCAGAAAGAGACCCAGCCCTCCTCTCTGACACTTCCCAAAGAACTGAAACTGAAGATCTTACCTGGGCTGAAAAACCCTGCAGTTCTTCTAATGTCCACCAGAGGCAGCAGTGATTTAGTCCCCATAAAATTAACACGTTTACAGCCTGGCGCACAAACTATTTGGTCTCTATATATAATTTGTCCTTTGTACCAACTGTACGAAGGTTTCTATAACTTACCTGTTTAAATTATTAGGGGCGTGGCCTCTTTGACTGACAGGTCAGCGGCAGCACAGGTGGCTGTAGCTGCTAGCTTGACCTGAACTGGACCTTTGTGCTGTTGGAGCATTTGTAAAGACATCATGTGACCAATAATAAGGCTCCTGTTAGGTCATTGTACTAACAGAGCATACAAGGAGGTGGAGCTCCAGTTTGGTGCACTGTGAAATTAAGGATTTGATTTGTGTGTGACTGAGCACTGATTAGCAGATAGCTAACTGTTTCTTTCGATGAATTTCCACTAGGTTAGATTTATGGTTTATTATTTATGGTCAGTGCTGCTGTAGATTTGCTGGATCATAAACACAGGAGCTGTCAGACTGCAGAAGCTGCTACTGTCAGTTTTGGAGGGAATGGCTCAGTCTGAGGATGTGCTAGCTGATCTTAAAGAATAGAGTCTCTGTAGTTTCTATGCTCATTACTGTCCCATAGAGACAAACCTGCATACATGGTGATTTCCTGTGTCCATAAATCCCCTGAACATCATGTTGGAAGTTTATTTTAAAAGCAGCTCTTGTCTTTGCAGCTGTTACACTCAAACTCGGCAGTGACCTCAGAAAAACATCCGCTGTAACTGTTTTAAGATCTAAGATAATGTAAACTGCCTGTTTCTGGAGCTGTGATTGGACGATGGGTGGACACCGTGTCATGGTTATTGGTCTGGTGTCAGAGGGTTTATGTTTGATTATTAATATTCTGTGATTTAGTGGTTTTTCATGGTTTAGTATTTTGTACTTCTAGCTCAGTTATTCTTTGGTATTTTGGTGATTTCTAGTCTTGAGGTTTTGTTACTGTGCCTCTCCCGTGTTCTTTGTCTTACGTCTGGTCATCATGGTTTCTATGTTCATGTATTTCCAGTTTCCCGTGTCCTGTGTTATTCTGTTTTGCTTTCTCCCTGTCTCGTGTGTGATTAGTCCCAGCTGTGTTTCCCTGGTCCTCACTCCCTTTTTACCCTTTGTGTATTTAGTCCTCTGTCAGTTCGCCTGCTGCGTTTCTCCTCCCATGTTTCCATGTTTCGTTTAGCTTACCCCAGTTTAGGTTTTTGTTTGTTAGCAGCACGGTGGCACGGTGGTTAGCACTGTTGCCGCACAGCAAGAAGGTCCTGAGTTCAGTTCCAACATCAGGCCGGGGTCTTTCTGTGTGGAGTTTGCATGTTCTCCCCGTGTCTGCGTGGGTTCCCTCCGGGTACTCCGGCTTCCTCCCACCATCCAAAGACATGCAGCTTGTGGGGATAGGTTAATTGGATAATCCAAATTGTCACTAGGTGTGAATGTGCGAATGAATGTGAGTGCGAATGGTTGTCTGTCCCTGTGTGTTGGCCCTGCGACAGACTGGCGACCTGTCCAGGGTGTACCCTGCCTCTCGCCCTATGACAGCTGGGATAGGCTCCAGCGACCCCCGCGACCCTGAAAAGGATAAGCGGAAGCAAATGGATGGATGGATGTCTTCCTTTTGTTTATAGTTTTGTGTAGCTAAATAAAGGCTCGCTTTTTGTTCATCAGCTCACTCTGCCTCCATCGTCTCATTTTGGGTCTGCATCCTCTTCACTCCACGCCGTCTGCCTTTCCGGATATAGAAACCTGTTTCTTTTATTTTACTGTAAATTGCTTTGGTTATAAATGTGCTATAGAAAGAGAATTTACTTACTTATTGGTCCACAGGTGGAGACTAAACTCAGTTTTGGTTGGGTGTCAAAGGTTCTGACAGTTTTCATGTGGTTGGATTCGAGTAGCACAGCTAATAGAATTAACTCTGCTGAAGAATTATAGCCGAGTTTACAGTCCCAGTCTTAGGAGACCAGAACCGAATGGACCCGGTTTAAAGTAAGCCCACGGTGTCAGTGCTGAAGCCTACCTGAGTTCCTGTGGACCATGAGAGGCTGAGCTTTGTGATGATGAGGCTCGTTGTTCTGCAGACTGAGTTTCTCCTGCCTCCTGAATGAGAGCTGTTATCTGCTGAGGATTCATTTAAAACACGTTTTGAAACTGGAAATGAATCGGCGTCTTATCGAGGCTGCTGCTCATTTTAAAATCAACATCATTTCACAGGCGTGCTCGGTTTCTGATAGGAAACACTCAGGGTCGGGATAAATGATGGGCTCTCAGGCTTTAATTAATCACACTTGAAAAGACTTTGACCTTCTGGGGAGAAACAGGAAGTGTCAGATGTGACGGGGAAACGATTGCTTTAATGAAGCCTGTATGATCAGAAGTCGGAGGACTTCAGGCCACCGTCAGAAACTTTCCTGATGATCAGCTGACATCGTTTAGCTCTTCCGAACATTTCAAACCAACAAAGAGATGAAGGAGCTGTTTTTTTTTTTTTTTTATTTAAACCGGCCTCCAACATTCAGACACGTGAAATTAAAGCTCCCCGATCACACTTCCTTTGGTGACCTCTGGGTCAGATCGCTGTTTCAGCTCCTGTCAGAGGCGGCGAGGACGAGTCTCATGCTTCAGGCTGGAAATGTGTCTGACTGTTTGTGTTAGGAAATCACCACAGGCACCGCCCTCGCCCACCGATAGAAGCTCATGACATTCATGGTTAAATTTCAGGTCATAAACATCTGCGTCAAATAACATTAAATATTAAAGAAACAAAACAGGCAGATAAAATAGAAATGCATTCAGTTTACAAAACTCATTAAAAATGTAATTAAAAAAATCAAATTCCTGTGACATCAAATAATGTAAACAAAATACAACGAAATGGGACATAAAATTAAAGGAAAATAAACAAAATGCTATTTCAAAGAAAATAACAGATTAAATCAATTTATACAAATAATATAACATTTAAAATATTAAAAGTAGTTCGATGGGTCTCAGTCAGGCAGGTCATTGAACATCAGCACACAAACGTCTCCAGTTTGCTTTGTTTGGATGGAAATCGAAACGCTGCGAGAGGGCGGGGCCAGAACATGACAACGGCGAGGACAGAGCCCGTTTATCATTGTCGTCGGTTATTTAGACGCTCATCTGCGTCCTGAATATTCACCAATCAGACCTGATCAGAGGTACAGACAGAAACACACAGTAATAGTAAGTTTAGTAGCATACATGTCAATATCTAATAACAGTAATTATGATATAAGGACTGATGTTCTGAGAAAAGCTAATCAGTTTATTGATTATTGAGCTTCAGTTTAAAAATATATTGATATGATGATGTTGGTGGCTGTGGGACATTACGGATCCTCATAGCTGAATGATGATGCAGCAGCAAGTGATCAATATCACTTATAGTATCAGAGGAACAAGCAGCGATAAGTGAAGAAGCAGCAAAAAGAAACAAGAAGCTCAGAGTGATGATCGCAGTCACAGACTAACAGGAAACAGGAAGTCAGACTCAGAGGAGACACTCTGATAGACGAGGTCACACCCATTATTTTATTTC
>NC_140633.1:41402982-41517982 GCF_057382275.1 Copadichromis virginalis
TGAGGAAATTTGGTATGTCGGCCAAGATCCTCAGCTGGTTCTACAGCTGTATTGTGGAGAGCATCCTGACCAGCTGCATCACTGCATGGTACAGCAGCACTACTGCTATGGACTGCAAACGCCTGCAGAGAGTGATAACAACTGCAGAGAAGATCATCAGGACCCCGGTGCCCTCTCTGCAGAGCTTCTACCATCGCACAGTCCAGAGGAGAGCTGCCTCCATCCTCAAAGACCCCACACACCCCCAACACGGACTGTTCACACTTCTGCCCTCAAGACAAAGGTTTAGAAGTGTGAAATCCAGAACATCTCGACTCAACAACTCCTTCTTCCCCACTGCCATCAGACTCTTGAACAGCTGACCTATTTTAACAGTAATAATATTTTTTGTACATCAGGTCATCTCACATATTGCTCTTTTGCACATAAATCTATTTAATACTTCAGATGTTTTCTCCATTTATTTATTCATGCTATTTGTATTTTAGCTATTTGTACATATTAACCAGTCTGCGTGTGGACAGCAGACAAAAAAATTTCATTGTACAGAGTAATGCATTTTCTTGCACACATGACAACAAACGCTTTGAATCCTTGAATTAGATGAATTTGGTGTTAGAAGTGAAGAAGCTTCTTGGATGAAAAGTGAAATGTCTTCAAGATGTTAAAGAAGACCAGACGTTTTTCTTTCCAAGCTCCTTAGACTACCATGACCTGGATTACTGAGGACCTACATGATGTTAGTTCAGTCACTAACTGCTGTTTCCACCACCAAGTGACGAAACAAGTTTAAAGTATAAATCTCAAAGGCCAGAAAGTTTATAAAGCATTTTTAGATTTTTTAGGTTTTATTTGGATTATAGTACAAAAAAAATTAATAAAAAATAGTTTTACTGAATTTTGATTGGTTTATGGAGGTTTCTTTCCGCTTTTATTTTTCTCCATTTTTCTGACAGCCCACCAACCTCTTTTCAGTGGGCGGGGCTTTTCCCTCATTCCATGGGCTCTACACACAAACACGGCTAATCATTGGTGAATAAATGGGGCTCCGGATTGTTCTAGGCATCCTATTGGTTTTTGCAGGTGCCCGTCAGATGATCGTGTACGCTGTGACAGGTGACTTTGGAAAACTGTGAAAAAAACAAGCTGATCGCAGCGTAGCCGCCATCTTCCTCCTGCTGTCGGCCTCAGAGTGTGGAGTGGAAGTAATACGGAGACTAGGTGAGGGGGAGGCGGACAGGTCGGCTGTACGCTGTGAGCCAGTCCGGGATCGTTCACACGGCGCTTCCTCCCGCTGAGCGAACAGACGGGACGCGGATGCGGTTTGAGGTTTTCCTCCTCGGAGCTAAGCTAAAGGGTAGCCGGGCCAGCTAGCATCCGTGTGACCGAGCAGTGATAATCAGAGGCGGGCTGAGGCTACACCTCCGCCCGGCTCTCTGCGGGGAGGTGAGTTTGATCCAGGGTCACAGCACGGCTGAGGCTTCGCGGAGAATGGTGCAGGGGTCCAAGGTGAACTGTGCTTCATGGCCGGAGGTTCGCTGATGGAGTTACTCCAGATCAGTCCTCTGATTGATAACCTGTCAGTTCGTCGATAAACCGATTTCTGCAGCATAAACCTTTACAGCACCGCTCCAACCCTGCGAGCAGCCTGTACTGGTCCTCAGGTCCGGATCTCCTGACAGCGCACCATGTCTCAGGGCCTGCCCAGCTCCTGGGACCCTCTTCCCGAGTGCTCTCACGGGGCGTCCCGGTGAACGGACCGCAACCGCTGCTTGGACTGGGACATGGTTCCGGTGCCCGGAGTCCTGTTGTCAGTCAGAGGGAGCGTAATCCCGGATTAGGATTGAAACTAGGATTTATCTGAGCAGCACCATGGGATCCGCCACCAGGCTGGCCTTCAGCGTCCTCCTAATCACCTGCTCCTCAGGTGAGCACACCTGGCTCTAACATCATCACCACAGACACAATCAATTAGAAACCAGAGTGTAATTCTGATGTCACAGGAAACAAGCCCCAGTAAATAACTCTGAGCTGCTTTGATCCTAATCCAGGCTCAGAGCTAAGATAGGCTAGAGCAGTCAGCTGTGTGTCAGTGATGCTGTCTGCTCACTGAAACGCCCCAGGGCAGCTATCCAGCAGCTTTATTTCAATGGTGTATATCATATATAGGTGATCTTCAACCACAGGTCACCTCAAACCTCCTGCAGAAAACCTGCTGATCAGATATTGGTCAGTTATTGATTAGCTCTTGAGCTGACAGGAAACAGCTGATCTGTACCTGTTTCAGTCACTCTCACGATGCTGTATGCTTCCTCCTCAGGTGCAATCCTGGGCCACACTCAGACTCAGACCTGTGTGCTGTACAGCTACAGCTCCTCCTCCTCCTCAGTGGAGGGCCGAGGGAACATCAGCGGCGTGGAGATCTGCTCCGGGCAGAAGGATAAGCGGCAGCACTGCTTCGCCACCTGGAGGAACACCTCCGGTCAGGTGACCGTGGTCAAACAGGGCTGCTGGCTTGACGACCCTAGCTGCTATGACAGGTAGGTGGGGCCAGAGAGGTCATGCTCAGGTAACAACAGGAAGTAAAGGAGCGCTTCTGTGGTTCAACAGGAGGATAGCAGAGTTTAGACCTGATCGGTTTATTGATTGATGATGCTCCCAGACCTGAACCTGACTTTGTTCGAGTATAGAGTGGTGATTTTATAAGTCCCCTCAGGGCAGGTGTGTTCAGGTGTATGTCTACCTGTAGTTGAATTGGTTTGCCCACGTGTTGCTGTAGGTTCACTCGGAGGACCAGAGTGATTTCAGGAGAAGAAGAGCTAGCTCACACTCACACACTCCGAATTAGTTAGATAGCACTAAGAACTTAGAAAAGTGTTTGTGTGAATGAGCGAGTTGTATAAAGCGCTTTGAGTGCTCAGAGTAGAAAAGCGCTATATAAGAACCAGTCCATTTACCATTACCTGTCACCAGTCACCCCATGTATCAATCAGAGCAATTGATCAGTTTTCATATGTGAACTGAGAGGTGCTGTAAAAGCTCACCTGTGTGAGCTCATGTGTGAGGTCACTTGAGAGTTCAGTGATAAAGCTGAAAGACATTAGTGCGTGTGAGGAGGAGACATCGGGGGGGGGGGTTACTTGAGTGTGGTGACCTCACCTGTGCATCAGCTCATCTGTGCTGTTTCCTGATAGGTGGGAGTGTGTCGAGAGGAAGGAGTCCCCTGACGTCTTTTTCTGCTGCTGTGAGGGAAGTCTGTGCAACCAGAAGTTCTTCTACCTGCCCAACAGCAACCACACGCCGCCGCTGCCCCGTACGTACCTGCTCATCTCGCACCTTATTCTGAAAATCTTTGATGTTAAAACGGAACCTTATAGTGAAAAGCCTCCTGTACTTCATGTTGTAACCTCTTTTCCGTGTGTGTTTCCATAGCGACAAATATCCCACTCACACTGCGACCCCCGGTGGTCACCGCGCTGATGTATTCGCTGCTCCCCATCATGGCCGTTGCCATCATCGTCCTGCTGTCCTTTTGGATGTACCGACACCACAAACTGGCCTACCCACCTGTGCTGGTGCCCACACAGGTGAGACCTTCTGTGAGGAGTGGGTCATGTGACAGTCAGGTGACTTCCTGCTCTGAGTTTAAAAAATGAGGAACAAACTTTTACAATAAATGCTTCATAACAGCTTTAATCAGCTGTCTGTTCTACAGGAAGTCCCAGCAGCAAGTGAACAAACTCGTTCCAGGTAAACACTGAAGCCAGGTGTACTGATCAGGTGTTTGTCCTGACACGTTCCTGCTGCTTAGTCCAATCAGGAAGTCAGGAACACCGTCAGGTTGACGTTCAAAATAAAAGACCTGAAGCACTCGCAGGGTGATCAGGAAAAACACTGTTTCCATGGTAACAGCACACAGAGCTGGTGTTTGTTGTAGTTTTTAACAGCATCATCAACTCTGTCACGTGACTGTGTCATGTGACATGGATGCTCTTTTTGTTACCTGTGTCTTCACCTCTGGGGTGGGAGGGGCTAAGACACGAGGAGGCGGTGACACATAGCTGGAGTAGTGAGGCAATGCAGATGTTTCAGAGGGAGGCTGTGAGTTAGCTCCACCTCTTCCTGTCTGTGTGACTCTGAGCTGTTTCTTTGCCTCTCAGCACGCCTTTCACATCATGGTCGAGGTAAGGAGACCCACTGAGCGTGCTCTGACACCACCCGCCTTGTGTTCTCCCACTTTGGGTCTCTGAGCACCTTTATGTTTTGTGTCACATGATGTCTGCACGTCCCGCTCCTTCCTTGCCCTGCATGACTGTGTCAGCACGCCACACCGCCCATCTTTAGGCCAGCCCACTCTCATGGTTCTGTCACTCTGTGTTTTTAATGTACACATGTCCATGTGGGTGTGGCCCGACAGCCCTGACAAGATGTTCTTTATTTTCCTGTATCCTCTGTCTCTGATCTCCACCTGTCTCCCCCAGGAGACCGGCCCCCTGCCCCCCTCCCCCGTCCTGGGACAGAAGCCTCTGCAGTTGCTGGAGCTGAAAGCCAGGGGGCGCTTTGGCTGCGTGTGGAAGGCTCAGCTGCTCAGTGAACACGTCGCCGTCAAGATCTTCCCTGCCCAGGTCAGTGTGTGTGCCGTTAATCTTAGTGTGATATTGTTAATACAAGTAGCCCATTTACTACACAAGTGCTTACAAGCACTTTGGCAAAACGCTTGGCTGTGAGAGGAGCATCAGAGCGTTGGTCTTCACGGCTCTTCTAACATCCAGACACTGATGACCTTCATACAGCTGAGCACCAGCAGTCACATGACTGAAGCACAAACATGTACGCACAGCTCGCACTGCTCATTTAACAAGAACAACAAACGGGTCAGATGTGAGAATGATTTTGTTTATTGTCGTAGAAACAGAATAAATGTTAAAAACATTATCTGATCCTTTGTGTGAAGTCTTCATGAGCAGCTGCGCCAGATGTTTCTGCTCCATATACATGAGCACATCTGCGTGAGGGAATAATGATGAGCGGAATATTCGTTTCCAAACACAGTGACAGCGCTCCAGTGAGACGTGAAAGTTAAATACAACGATCCAGTTTTGATCAAACAGATTTTCTCTAAAACACTGAAATAAGCCAAACATGATGTTTAACCTCCACTGAGTGGCCAAAGCCTGGGGAGATTTAAAAATGATGTGGCAGGAGTCAGGGAGAATAAGCCTCGACCTTTTGGTCAGGTGACACCTGGCGAGGCAAACTGGCCGTTCGCCCAGAGGGAGGTGATGTTTGGAAATATCCGTATCTACATTCTCGCCTGAAACGTCTTAAGAGTTACTTTGTGTCACAGAAACGGGCACATTTCAAACTTCTCTCACAGTTTTAGCCGCTCTCCTCCACCACGGCCACTTTTGAGTTTCAGTTCAGTTTTATTTCCACAGCACCAAATCACAACACCAGTCGCTTCGAGGAGCTTCATATTGTAAAGTAGATTCTACAATAACACATATTTTCAGATGAAATGCAACCTAACCCTTTGAATTGATGTCTCACAAGAGCACATGTTGAGAAATTACCTCTGTGTGAGGTCACAGTTGGGCCACGCCCCTGACTACTCTGACCTCTGACCTGTGCTCAGGAGCGTCAGTCTTGGCAGAACGAGTTTGAGATCTTTAGCCTGAGCGGGATGAGACACGAGAACCTGCTGCAGTTCCTCGGCGCTGAGAAGAGAGGCAGCGAGCTGGAAACGGAGCTGTGGCTTGTCACCGCCTACCATCACAAGGTAACAGTGACCCCCGCAGGCTGGAGGTGGAACTGCAGAACACTCCTAAAACTCCATTAGAACCTGGAAGAACGTGGAGCGTAGACGAGTTGGAGCGGGTTCAGTTTGTGAATGTGTGGACAGAAGACTGAGTCACTCTAACAAATTTGACCTCTGACCCTCAGTCTTCACTCTGTGTTCTCCATGACGTGTTTTCAGGGTTCCTTGACTGACCATCTTAAAGCCAACGTTCTCTCCTGGTCTGAACTGTGTCGGATCGCTCAGTCTATGTCCCGAGGCCTGGCCTACCTGCACGAAGACATACCTGCATACAAACCCGCCATCGCACACAGGTACGAGCGTACAGGCGCACACACACACACACACACACACACACACACACACACACACACACACACACACACACACACACCTGCCTGACAGCTCTGTGTGTTTTTCAGGGACTTCAAGAGTAAGAACGTCCTGCTTAAGTCCGACCTGACTGCCTGCATCGCCGACTTTGGCCTCGCTCTCAGGTTTGAGGCGGGAAAGTCTCCAGGTGACGCTCATGGACAGGTGTGTCCACCTGAGCTACGCCTCTGTCACGCTTTGTCATTACAGCAGTGACAGTGTAACAGTCAGTGGAAACAGAAATATCTAAGAGTGTTTAGCAAATGCATGATGGAGTTCCAGGTACACTGAGGTCCAGGTGAGGACAGTCTGGGTTAGGAAGAAGCAAATAGCTCCATCTGGTGGCTGATGGGTAAATATTCAAGGATGTTTGATAAAAGAAGAATAATTAGTGCTGGGATGTTGAGCTGGCCTGATTGCAGCTGTGCACAGCAGGGGAGGCGTAGCTGAACGGAGCAGTGTCCAGAGTGTGGGGAACCAAAGAGAGAAATGAGAGCAGAGCGGCCAATCAGAGGGTTTGAGGAGGTGAAGCTGCAGAGCGGATGGTGTGATAAACTCACTGCGTTTACATATTAGTAGCAGCTTTGAGGTTGGCTCTAAATGAGCTGTGTTTATTTACCGGTCACAGCTCTGTCTCCACAGTAATGACATCATTTAGATGCTGTTGTGTTATTACAGAGGTTTAAAATATGTGTGAGGACCTGCCATGAGGTCAGAGGGGGCGGGGCTTCAGATAAGTGCTGCGTAACAAGTTCAAACTTTATTGATATCAGTGATGTTATCCATGTCCCCTCCACCAGCTCCTCTGCTCTTTGTAGTTGTGTCATATCACCTCAGTAAACAGCTGATCTGGTTCCTGTCTGTGTCAGGTGGGGACCAGGAGGTACATGGCCCCAGAGGTCCTGGAGGGCGCCATCAACTTCCAGAGAGACTCCTTCCTGAGGATCGACATGTACGCTGTGGGGCTGGTGCTGTGGGAGCTCGCATCACGCTGCAAAGCTGCTGACGGTATGAAACGCCAGAAGGTCACCTGACTCACCAGGTCAGCACGTCAAAATTTAACAACAGCCCCGGCCTAGGCCTGGCCAGGGTCACGCCTGGTTGGTTGTTAAAGTTTGACCTGCTTACAAAGAATGGTTATGTGACATGTGAAGAAACTGACATGAACATGTCGTTGTGGTCGGTGGAGGCCAACGCCGCCGTCCTGTGTTTACGTCTTCACCTGCTGTGTGTGTGTGTGTGTGTGTGTGTGTGTGTGTGTGTGTGTGTGGCAAAGTGAAGACTGTCATTGACTGATCCGCACACCTGGTTTTCTGTGGTTCAGGTCCAGTAGATGAGTACCTGCTGCCCTTTGAGGAGGAGGCGGGTCAGCATCCGTCTCTGGAGGACATGCAGGAGGTGGTCGTCTACAAGAAGCTCAGGCCCACAATCAGAGAGTGCTGGCAGAAGCACGCCGTGAGTCACTACGCACAATGCACCAGCACATTACCCACAGCCGATGCATTTGTTTGAAGCATCAGGATGACCTCACCGCTGGTGTAGTTTATAAAGAAACAAGTGCTATGTTTGACCTCTGATCCAGGTCTCCTCTCTGCCCCCCCGGCAGGGTCTGGCTCTCCTCTGTGAGACGATGGAGGAGTGCTGGGATCATGAGGCGGAGGCGCGGCTGTCAGCGGGCTGCGTGGAGGAGCGCGTCGTGCAGATGCAGCAGTCGAGCGTCACGGCCCACGAGGAGATTGTCACGGTCGTCACCATGGTGACCAACGTGGACTACCCGCCCAAAGAGTCAAGCTTATGATCAATCAGAGCAGGGCAGGGACGCCAAAATAAAAGACTTCATGTAGGATGGAGAGTACAGATGTCAGAATAAAATAACAAAGCCTGTGACTGTGCTACAGGTGTACAGGCTCGTGCAGGTAAGCACAGCTGATTGGGTCATCAGCAGGAAGTCTGATCAGGAACAGAGACAAACTTTATTCATTTTTTCACCTCCTGGAGCTGACAATCGCGTCCGCCATGAACCTTTTCACCTCCGATGACCTAGTCTCTCAGTCCTCGCCGCCAAGAGGTCGGTCTGACCTTCTGGTTCGTCTCGGGGTCAAACTCAGTTCTAGTAAAGCTGCTACATGTGGTCTCACTGAGTCAGTCAGGTGAGGACATCAGGAAACAATCATGTGATCAGATGTATTGATTATCGGAGAATAAAAACATCAATCGGTTTTACAGGAACACAAACAGAGCCGTATTTTTTATTTTCAAACACTAATTTCCTGTGTGAGTGTGTGAGAGAGAGACATGTAAGCTGACCTCTGACCTCAGCATTGTTTACTGATCCTGAGTTCTTCATAAGACGTGCATGCTGTGGAGACCATGCTTCTGTGTGATGCCATCTGAGTAGGCGGGGTCAGACTTAGGAGTCTCTTAGAGAAACAGGAAGTCATTTGATCATCAGGACAGGCTTTGATTGGTTGGTTATTTAGCAGCTGAACTCTTTGGGTGTCACCTTAAGCTGAGCAGCTGGAGGTCAAAGGTCAGCAGGACTGTTTTAACCTCAGATGATGCCGATGATGTCAGCGAACACATCACTAAACCTGTGCTGCATTCAGAGCGTCTGTTTTCTGACTGCTGAATCTGTTCAGATGAGAACATGTTGCGTTCAGGTCCCTGTGCAAATCGAGGATCGGGTTTCCTGATTGGTTTCAAATATCCTGACATCAGGCTCAGGTCACGTGATCATTGTTCTGAACTCAATCGGGTAATCCAGACTTTCTCAATCAGCTCTAAGCATGGTTAGGAAGGAGGCGGAGTCAGAAGCATGGACAGATGTGCTGACAGCAGGTATATGAGGATCAAACACCTGCAGACAGAGCAGCAGGGACTGATGGAGCTGATGGCACTATCACACTCTGACATCACTGCTGTGAGTGATGTCATCAGTTCACAGGTGCCGTTACTGTAGCTGCACGCCTGACGGATCAAACACACCTGAGAGTGAAGTCGGTCTACAAACTTCAGTTAACTTTAAAGTCTGCATCAACAAAGTAATGCTTTACTGTACTCAAAATTACTGAATTACTCTAAATTCAGTAATTTGTTGTTTGTTCTGTTGTTTGTGTGCCACAAAGGCTCTTCGGTTCTTTGCAGATAGAAAGGAAACAAACAGGTTTGTTTTTTTTCTTCCTGCTACAATCATCTGATTTCAGTTGGTGTGTGGAAGGACGAGAATGGTGGAGCGGTCTACAGCGATCGATAGATATGGATGTGACCTTTATTTTTATTGCACAAAAGAAGAGAGCAACCGTAAAGTGCAGTACTGTGTCCAGGACAAACAGCTGCAAACATCTGGGCAGACATGTTCATCTGGATGTTTTCAGTGGGAGAAACTTTACATCAGATGACTACAGGTTTCCAACCTTATTAACAAAATCACAGAAACCAAACAACCTCCGACTAAACGGATGGCACAACACGGAAAAGCTCAAGGAACTAACCTCCCAGCCCATTGTTCAGTGGTGCTAGTGTCAGTCATCATACAAATGTCATGTTTATAAGGTGGGAAACCTGCAGTCAGCTGAGACTGAAGATGTTACCTGGCTGATGATGAAAGGTCCAGATGAACAGAATCCACTTTTTGAGATTACTGCTTTGTCTTTTATTGGCTCAGGGGTTCACGTGTGAAGAGTTGGGGGTTTGATACCTGGTGTTAGTGTGGTCCTGGTCCTGAGACTGGAAGGTTGAACCAGGAAGTGTGTGTGCTGCAAGTCCTGTGCTGAGCCAATGGCAATAAAGGAACAGCTGCACTGTGATTCAAATGCTTTTTAGAGCAGCAGCGTGCTGTGTGAAACACTGCCCCCTGCTGGTAAACCCCAAAATGAAAGCAGTGGTGATGGCAGCAGCCTGACTGCCTGTGGGGTTTGATCAAAGAGGAGGAATTGTGTCTGTAGGTTCTCAGTCCTCCAGGTCAAGGTGATCTAAGGAAACGACTGGATGTATTTCTGATTCCTGAAGATGTTTCACAGACTGAAGCTTCTTCAGTTCTAAAACCAGATGGTGGAGCGTCGCAGGTATTTAACCCATAGTGGGAGTTGTACCTTTTTGACCCACTGCTGACCATGTGTCTCATCACATCAGCCAAGGTGTGAAAAAGGCTCGGAAGTGAATTTCTTCACTGTATCCTGTTTATCCCACAAACCTAACAGTGAATCATGTTCTGCTGCAGAAGAAGAAACCAGAACATTTAACTGTGTGGTCATCATTATTATTATTATTATTATTATTATTATTATTATTATTGATGCTGTTGTTGTACAGTCTGTGATGTAAGAGAGTTTGATCTGTTTATGAAAATCATCATGTCCTCTGATTGGTCATCAGTCGTCCAACCTCTTCTGATTGTTTATGTTTTGAAGCAGTCTGAGATCATCACTCAGTAGTAATCGAGGTGACGACGGGAACATCATGTTCAATCTCCGAGCACGCTCAGATTAGAGGTGTTTTGATGCGTAGCGTGGGCGATGTAGCTCGACCTCCTTCAGTCAGAGGATGAACTGGAGACGAATGACGAGTGGAACGTA
The DNA here is from genome assembly GCF_057382275.1 of Copadichromis virginalis. NCBI lineage: Eukaryota > Metazoa > Chordata > Actinopteri > Cichliformes > Cichlidae > Copadichromis > Copadichromis virginalis. The sequence continues at coordinate 41,413,726 of NC_140633.1, forward strand.
GATCAGTGGATATACTGATCACAGGCACACATGTTTCTTCTGTTTTCAGATATTTGCCAACTAAATTAAATTTGAATTAAAATTTATATGTTGATATATGTTAACCCTCATTCTGCCAGCATATTTAGCATACCGAGTATTGACGCCTTTCTGGGGACTCAAAACTAATTTACTGTGAAATTTAATATGTTCTAATAAAATGTCCACCCATCCATCCAGATGTTACTAACAACATGTGCTGGGTAGGTCTGCCTACTTAAATATAATGTAATCTTTATTCCATTTTAAACAGAAAACAGCTGATACAGGGGTGTGTCATACTGAATTTATGGTTAGAAAGTAAAAAACTGTCCTAATTGAGTATTTCTACACAGTGGTGTTAATACCGTTACTCCAGGAGCGTAACCGAATACTTCTAGAGATCAGATCATCAATGACCCTGAGCATACTCTGATTTATCGGGTTAATTATTTATTCTAATCATGAAGTTGTCAGAAAATTCTGATTTTTGAAACGGGAATGTTTCTCAAGCCTTCTGAAAATCCACCAATCCTCTTCTGCTTGTCCTCGTCAGGGTCTCGGGGGCGGGAACTGGAGGCTAGCCCAGCTTCCATAGGGCAAGAGGCAGGTACGGTCTGTCACAGGGTCACACAGAGAGAGGGAGAGAGAGAGACAACCATTTGCACTCATATTCACACCTATGGCTAATTTAGAATCACCCCACTAACGACACCTGTTACACAACTGTGGGAGAAGCACCTGGAGAGAACCTGCACACTCCACAACAAAGGCCCCGCCCAGGTGGGGGCCAAACCGCCATCCTGTTCCTCTTATGAGGCAGCAGTGCTAACCACTGTTCCACCTTATCACACATTTATTTCTAAATTAATAAACTTTGTTCTATTCACTTATTTTAAAAACCCTTCTGACGAATAAAAAAAAAAAGTATAAATGTTTATATGAGTTTTATTTTGTATCAATTTTGTTTTTCAGGGGAAAAGTCGATGAAGTCTTAAAGAGCCTAAAACGTCATGAGTCAAATATGACCCATTGGCTTTAACCCGAACTAAATCATGTTCACGCTGGATGTGAAGGAGGACTTCATGTCCCATGGTTCTTTGCGGCTCGGTGGTCCAGGGTGGACCTGTGAGAGGTGGAGCCTTCAGCCTCCTGATGGAGAAGCAGTAACCGGAGATCGCAGCCTCTGAGCGGACCGTGTGGACCCGAACCAGAGCCGAGCCTCCCGGTTTGTGTGTGTTTCCGCGTGCGTGTCGGTGCTTCTTGTCGGTGATGGAGGCGGCGGAGGGTGGCGTGTGCGGGGTGAAGGTGATGTGTCGCTTCAGGCCGCTGAACGAGGCGGAGCGGAACCGCGGAGACAAAAACATCCCGAAATTTAACGGAGAGGACACCGTGGTGGTGTCGGTGAGTACGCGCGCGCGCGCTCACACACACACACACCGTGGCGGTGTGTGTGTGTGTTGTTTAGTGTGCAAACAAACCTGCTGTGTGTAACTGCAGAACCACTGCACGCTGCTCCTCCTTAAATCAATCAGTGCATTGTTTGCATTGATCAATCAGGAGCAGCTGCTTCAAAGCAGGAGAGTCAAACATGTTCACTGCAGTTCTATTTATACAGCGCCAAATCACAGCAACAGTCGCCTCAAGGTAGATCCTACAATAATAACAGTCATATGACCCCCTATGAGCAAGCACTTTGGTGACAGTGGGAAGGAAAAACTCCCTTTTAACAGGAAGAAACCTCCGACAGAACCAGGCTCAGGGAGGGTGAGAGAAGGAAGACAGGATAAAGACATGTTGTGGATGAGAGACAGAGATTAATAACAGATACGATTCAATGCAGAGAGGACTATTAACACATAGGCTTTTTCCCAATTCAGGGTTTGCATCCTTTGGAGGATAAGGCCTTCACTGTAGACCGAGAAGGCCGGAAGTGCGATGCTTGTGAAATAGGATGTCTAGCTTCCATTGCACTGCTCATGTTGCCTAGCAACCATGATAATAACTGCTGGAAACATTTCATCTGGCATTGTTTGACAGAAATGAAGGACAAATTTCTTTTGTTCATCTGTTTGTTTTACATGAGCTCTGTTTGATTTGATAAGTATCTGAGGCTGAAACCACAGGACTGTAAAAACATGATTGTTGGGCTTCATTTCTGTACTGAACAGTTGTTTGACGATTAGCTAATACATAACAATTAGCTAATGTTGTTCATGACACTAAAGTCACTTCACTGGTAATGTAAATGTAATATGGCCAATATTAAAGTTATTATTATATTAATCATTATTAGTTATTACCAGTGTTGGGCAAGTTACTTTGAAAAAGTAATTAATTATAGTTACTAGTTACTTCATCAAAAATGTAACTGAGTTAGTAGCTGAGTTACTTTTCCTAGTAATTAATGACTTTTAGAATCTTGTAACTATTGCATTACTTAAAAAAAAGTTTAACCCTCTGGGGTCCAGGGTATAATTGGCCGTTTTTGACTACTTTTAATTTTACATATACACTTAATTTTAAGTTTTCATTTTGACATACTGTATTAACACAATTGATCAAAAATCAGACAAAAAACATACAATCCGAGTAGAAAAAGTATAAAGTATATAAAAGTATTTGTTACTGTAACAACCACGATGAATCATATTTCATAACTTTAAATGCAAATATAAATTGTCAATTTTAAAATCATACACTGTAAAAAGAATAACCCTATTCAAATTTAAAAAAATGATGTCCAATTGTCACATCCAAAATATTTGACTTCATAGAATCCAAATTGAGTCACTTGATATGACCTGATACTTTTATGTTGATATAAACAATATTACTAGACTTGGCTGAAACTTTAAATTTTGCATTGATCCAAATTGATTTTTTTTACATAGAACCATATTTTAATTATTGAACCAAGCTAATATATTGAAATTTAACCAACCTAATGTATTCACATCGAACCAAATTAACATGAACTAATATGTTTGTGTTGAAGCCAGGTAATTGATTTACATATATTCAAACTATATTTTTTACATTTCATTTCAGTTCAAAAATGCTCTGCATTTCCTATAAAAAACAAGACAGTTGGCCAACCAATTATTTCAAAATTATTTATTGTTCCAAACCATTTTGACTATAATCAATAGAGAGGATTAGTAATATACAGAATTAGTGCTACGGCAGAAATTATTAGAGAAATGTTTGTTTTATAAAACCTGCAATCTTTTTAGAACTGGTATAAAACCTGCAACCTGTCTAAAACTGGCATAAAACCATTATAAAAACTCTTTTTAAACCAATTTGCAAGTACTCAAAAATGTTTATATGTGCACTGTGCCTGTACAATGTAAAAAAAAAAATCTACACATGTATCAATGAAATCAACTTAAATCTCCCTTTCAAATGGGTGTTCTTATAATTTTTGAATGTAGAATACCACTGCAGGCCAACCAAGTAAAAAAACCAAGCACACATGCACATGCATGTGCACATACACATGCACACATGCATGCAAACACACTACTGTGCAGTGTTAAGTTCACAATTAAGTTTGCGAATCTTAGAGGTCATCTTGTTAAAGTCAAGCTCCATCATAATCTTTTGAAGAGCCTCAAAGGTGAACCTGAATCCTCGTGGATATTCCATATTAAGAGCATAACAGAGTCCAAAGACCATTGCCACTCCAGCTGCCACAGAAGGCAACTCATTCAGGACTTCCACACCATCAATGATTATCCCGATGTCTTGAGGCTGATGTAGGAGGCTTGAGTTGTCCCTGAAGACGAAGAGTGCCATGGTGGTACTCTGCAGCTCTTCCTCAGCTTCATCTTTCTGGGATATCTTGAGGTAAAATATGGAACAAAATGTACAAGTGAAGAACTGAAGTCTGGCACACCTGATAAATCTTTGACCATAATAAACTACTATTTTGATAGTTGTTTGGTCACAGACTATTAGAACAATTATTTGACTAATCAGATTGTGAATTGCATAATCATTAAATTAAATCAATGGTGGAACATTTTCATAAATGTTCCACAAAGCCCAAGAAAAAAAAGAAAACAATACAGAACCCTAAGATATTAACTTGATGAGTTGATTAATCGTTGCTGTCCTACATTAATCACTGCATTTAATAGCAGAGTTGTCAAATTTACATCAAGAGACTGCATCCCATGTAGAGACAGAACAGATATGGACATACCATGTATTCTTTTATCAAGGTTCAAGGTTCAAGGTTCTTTATTTGTTACATGCATAGTTATACAAGTATAACACACAGTGAAATGTAACCTGACACGCTCCTCGACATGTGCAAAAAAATTGGGGGGGGGGGGGGTGTAGAGGAAGAACATTATATATATATGTGTGTGTGTGTATATATATATATATATATATATAGATAGATAGATAGATAGATAGATAGATAGATATAGATATATATAGGCCTGAACCCCCTCAGTGAGATCATTAACAAGACTGGCTACGGATACCGACTACGGAACGGAGCAGTTGTCAAGTCAAGTCAAGTCAACTTTATTTGTCAATTCTGCCACATGTACAGGACATACACAGAATAGAAATTGCGTTACTCTCAAACCCTAGTGATTAGAAAAATGCAAATAAAATAATTAAAAAGTAAAAATTTAAATAAATACAATACAATTTTACGTATAACAAAAAAAAGCTATGCAATATACAATATACAATATTCAAGTAAGAAGGCATAGTGGTGCAAAATAGGCAAATAGTGCAAATGGGGATTTAGTAGTGTACGGTAAGAGATAGTGTAACAACAAAGTCTTATGAGGTCCAATGCTTAAGCAGTCCAATGCTCCACAAAGTGACTGGAGCAGGCCAGTGAGTGCGTCAGAGAGTGAGTGTGTGTGTGTGTGTGACAGAGTTCAGTGAGACCGTGGTGGAGAAGAGGGGAGAGGGGGGCAGAATCGGGAGGGAGTTTAGCTTCCTGACAGCCTGATGGATGAAGCTGTCCTTCAGTCTGCTGGTCCTGGCCTGGAGACTCCGCAGTCTCCTCCCTGACGGCAGCAGCTTGAAGAAGCTTTGCATTGGGTGCGTGGGATCAGCCGCTATGCAAAGGGCTTTTTTAGTGAGACGGGTGCTGTAAATGTCCTGGAGGGAGGGGAGAGAGACACCAATGATCCTCTCTGCAGCTCTCACTATGCGTTGGAGGGTTCTATGGCAGGACGCATTGCAGGCTCCAAACCACACAGTGATGCAGCTCGACAGGATGCTCTCGATGGTGCCTCTGTAGAAAGTGTACATGATGGGGGCTGGAGCTCCTGCTCTTCTTAGTTTGCGGAGAAAGAAGAGACGCTGCTGTGATTTCTTGGCCAGTGCTGTGGTGTTGTACGTCCAGGAGAGATCCTCTGTGATGTGCACACCCAAGAACTTGGTGCTGCTCACTCTCTCCACAGACGCTCCGTCAATGGTCAGAGGAGCATGTTGGGTGTGCATTCTCCTGAAGTCCACAACAATCTCCTTCGTCTTCTCCACATTCAGAGAGAGATTGTTGTCAGCACACCACGTGGCCAGGCGTCTCACCTCACTTCTGTAGTCGGTCTCATCCCTGTTGCTAATGAGACCCACCACCGTTGTGTCGTCCGCAAACTTGATGAAGAGGTTGGAGCTGTGTGATGGAGTGCAGTCATGGGTCAGCAGAGTGAAGAGGAGGGGGCTCAGCACACATCCCTGCGGGGCCCCCGTGTTTAAAATGATGGTGCTGGATGTATTACTGCCGACCCGTACTGCTTGAGGTCTTCCGGTGAGGAAATCCAACAGCCAGTTGCACAGTGAGGTGTTGAGCCCCAGCTGGACCAGTTTTTGAGTGAGCTGTTGGGGGATTATAGTGTTGAATGCTGAACTGAAGTCTATGAACAGCATTCGAACATATGAATCTTTTTTGTCCAGGTGTGTGAGTGCTGAGTGGAGTGCAGTGGAGATGGCATCATCGGTTGAGCGATTGGGCCGATACGCAAACTGGAAGGGGTCCAGGGAGGGGGGCAGGACAGTCTTGATGTGCTGCATGACTAGTCGTTCGAAGCACTTCATCAGGATGGGAGTAAGTGCAACAGGACGGTAGTCATTAAAGCAGGAGGGAGATGACTTTTTTGGAACCGGAATGATTGTGGTGGCTTTAAAACATGTGGGGACGACAGCCTGGATGAGTGATATGTTGAAGATGTCTGTGAAGACATCAGTGAGTTCCACTGCACAGTCTCTCAGTGCACGACCAGGAATGTTGTCAGGACCCGGAGCTTTACGTGCATTGATCCTGCTGAGGGATCTCCTCACGCTGTCCGGGGACAGAGTCATCACCTGGTCACCAGGAGGGGGTGGGGTCTTCTGTGCAGTGGTGCTGTTTCGGACTTCAAAGCGAGCAAAGAAAGTGTTCAGCTCGTTCAGCAGGGGGATAGTACTGTCACAAGTCTGTGGTGGGGGCTTGTAATCTGTGATGGTCTGAATGCCCCGCCACAGGCTCCGTGAGTCTCTGCTGTCTTTGAAGTGATGGGATATTTTCCTGGAGTACTGTCTCTTAGCCTCTCTGATGCCACGGGAAAGGTTGGCCCTAGCTGTCCTCAGGCTCGCCTCGTCTCCATCTCTGAAGGCAACATTCCGAGCTTTCAGCAGCCTGTAGACCTCTCCTGTCATCCATGGTTTTTGATTGGCCCGGACAGTTATGGTTTTCGTGACTGTTACATCCTCAATGCACTTGTTGATGTAGGCTGTAACAGTCTCTGCGTACTCCTGGAGGTCAGTGGTGTTGTTGTAGGTGGCAGCCTGCTTAAACATGTTCCAGTCTGTGGTGTTAAAGCAGTCCTGTAAAGCCTCTGAAGACCCTTCTGGCCACACTTGTATCTGCTTACGAACCGGTTTGGTGGCTTTAACGAGCGGTCTGTAGGCAGGCATTAGCATGACAGTGATGTGGTCTGAGGCGCCGAGGTGGGGGAGGGGAAAAGCTTTGTAAGCTCCTCTCTGGGTGGTGTAAACAAAGTCCAGTGTGTTATTTCCCCTTGTTGGAAAGTCTATGTGTTGTTGTATTTTTGGAAACACGCACTTTAAGTCTGCATGATTGAAATCCCCAGCCAGGATGAGAAAAGCATCAGGATGGGCTGTCTGCTGCTCACTGATGTGCTGGTACAGTTCATTCAGTGCCTCGCTCCTGTTGTTGACATTGGAGGAGGGAGGGATATACACAGCGCACAGTAGTATGGCTGTATATTCCCTCGGTAGATAGAATGGCCGGCACTTAATAACCATAAACTCCAGCACTGGTGAGCAGTGTTTCCAGACCGCAACAGCATCGCGACACCAGGCGTCATTGATGTAAACACAAAGTCCTCCCCCGCGGGTCTTACCTCCCGCGACGATGACTCTGTCAGCACGGTAGCATGTTAGCTGGTCGAGCTGAATGGCGCGGTCCGGGACACTGTCGCTAAGCCATGTTTCCGTGAACACAAAAGCACAGCAGTCCTTTACATTCCTTTGAGATGAACGTAGCAGTCGGATGTCGTCCAGTTTATTTTCTAGCGAGCGTACGTTGGCCAGAACGATAGAGGGGATGGCGGGTTTGTGTGGGCTAGCCGCTAGCCTAGCTCGGATGCCACCGCGCTTACCCCTCTTCTGCTTCCTCTCACACCGCTTGTCAGCCACCTCCTGTACATGGATGACATCAAGCTGTATGCCAAGAGTGAACGAGACATCGATTCACTGATCCACACTACCAGGCTATACAGCAATGACATTGGAATGTCGTTCGGACTGGAGAAGTGTAGTCGGATGGTAACAAAGAGAGGGAAGGTAGTCAGAACTGAGGGGATTGAACTACCAGAAGGCAACATTGCAGACATAGAGGACAGTTACAAGTACTTGGGAATCCCGCAGGCGAATGGGAACCATGAAGAGGCCGCTAGAAAAGCTGCAACCACCAAGTACCTGCAGAGGGTCAGGCAAGTCCTGAGGAGTCAGCTGAATGGTAAGAACAAGATCCGGGCCATCAACACGTACGCCCTGCCCGTGATCAGGTACCCTGCTGGGGTAATAGGCTGGCCAAAGGAGGAGATAGAAGCCACTGACATAAAGACAAGAAAGCTCCTTACCATGCATGGAGGGTTTCACCCCAAGTCCAGCACCCTGAAGCTGTACGCTAAGCGGAAGGAAGGGGGCCGGGGACTGGTGAGTGTCAGCACCACAGTCCAGGATGAGACAACGAACATCCAAGAATACATTGGGAAGATGGCCCCAACTGACCGAGTGCTCAGTGAATACCTCAGGCAGCAGAAACCCAAGAAAGAGGAGGGAGACGAGGAACCATCATGGAAGGACAGGCCCCTGCACGGTATGTACCACCGGCAGATAGAGGAGGTGGCTGATATCCAGAAATCCTACCAGTGGCTGGACAAAGCTGGACTGAAAGACAGCACAGAGGCACTAATCATGGCAGCACAAGAACAAGCTCTGAGCACAAGATCCATAGAGGCTGGGGTCTATCACACCAGGCAAGACCCCAGGTGCAGGCTGTGTAAAGATGCCCCAGAGACAATCCAGCACATAACAGCAGGGTGCAAGATGCTAGCAGGCAAGGCATACATGGAACGCCATAACCAAGTGGCCGGCATAGTGTACAGGAACATCTGTGCCGAGTATAACCTGGAAGTCCCGAGGTCAAAATGGGAGATGCCCCCAAGGGTGGTGGAGAATGGCCGAGCTAAGATCCTGTGGGACTTCCAGATACAGACGGACAAAATGGTGGTGGCTAACCAACCGGACATAGTGGTGGTAGACAAACAGAAGAAGACGGCCGTAGTGATCGATGTAGCGGTTCCGAATGACAGCAATATCAGGAAGAAGGAACACGAGAAGCTGGAGAAATACCAAGGGCTCAGAGAAGAGCTCGAGAGGATGTGAAGGGTGAAGGTAACGGTGGTCCCCGTGGTAATCGGAGCACTAGGTGCGGTGACTCCCAAGCTAGGCGAGTGGCTCCAGCAGATCCCGGGAACAACATCGGAGATCTCTGTCCAGAAGAGCGCAGTCCTGGGAACAGCTAAGATACTGCGCAGGACCCTCAAGCTCCCAGGCCTCTGGTAGAGGACCCGAGCTTGAAGGATAAACCGCCCGCAGGGGCGTGCTGGGTGTGATATATATATATATATTAGTATAGACATTAGGTGAATGTGCAGTAGTAGCAGCAAGCAGGTGAATTCTGTACATTAATATGAATAGACATCTGACAATTCCTCAACACGTTCTCCAAGGTAGATAATGAGAGATTTAAGTATACACTCCATCCTAATGTCAGCATCAGCATCCTGCAGGAACAGTTAAAATTGTTACTTTGCAATATGGAGAGTATGCTGCGTGAGAGGAATTTTTTTTCACCTCTCTATCCTCATGAGGTGACTAATGCCCCTTTTCCACCGACAAATCGGCACGGTGCGCTTGAGAGCAGTTCAGTTTAGCGCGGATGAACTCGCTTGTTGCGGTGGAAACATAAAGCGGATGGATGTAACTGGGAACAGGGGCGAACCCATCTGGCTATGAAAAGTCGCGCGCAAAACTCTTTGTCCGCAACGTCACAGCCCGAAGAACAACAACAATCGCGATATATGTGTGTTTTTGTACTTTGCTCTGTCTGTGGTTCATTTTGATTGGTTTGATTTTTGGTTCTTGTGGAGGAAGTCGCCATGGTCCAAAGTTAATGGAGTATGGTTGCTGGGAGTATTTTTTTAAAGCCTTTTGTGGGAGCGCTTCTATATCACATCACGTGGGCACCACACACACCCGGGCCAATCAGGTGTAAAGGCGGTGGAAAAGCATCCGCAGGGGGCTAAAGTGAACTGAGCCACACCGTGTTCTGTCGGTGGAAAAGCGGCATATGCTTTCTTGTCCCTAAATAAAAGTTTATACGTATATATGTATGTATGTGTATCTGGCGAGTGAGAGTGAAAATGTGTCTCCAAAATAAATTTTGTTGTAGTTGTGCTCTGTACTTGTATAATGACAATAAATCTCTTCATTCATTCAAGAACAAAGCCCACACTTCCTTTCAACATTTTAAAAGGTCACAACCATAATCACTGACGTTACCAAAATAAAACTGTAACAGGATACAAATTCTCATTAGATACAGGGGTTAAAATGCTAACTGTCATGTTAATAGTTAATTATATACACCCTACCTGATCAAGAAACTCTAGGATTATGGCAGTTTTTGCTTTGGTTGTCCCTCCTTTCTTTCTGATTATTTTAAGTAGCTGTGGGGAGTGCTTGTCCAGCTGGACCATGAATCTGGTTAGCAGGGGAACTGCAGTAACCCGCAGAAACTCTGCATTAATCTGTACATGAGTAGACAGTGTACAATACATTTTTTTAAAGACCAACTTCCAACAAGAAAAAGTCAAAACATATATTTCCCATTTCCAAACTATGATAAAAGGCATTAGTACAAAAAAGTTATACGTCTTCCATCTGAAATAGACCTGGCCATCTTTCCAAGAGGTTCTTATTGTCAGGCTTCTTATCCACAACCTCTTTCCTCCTGAATTCGAAGGTCCTGGCCATCAACACACAGATATTTATATGAAGAGAGACAGAGACAAACGTGCGCGCACAAACACAAGCTTGTGTCTAGAAACCGCGAGCTCACCAGAAAAATTCAAACGAAGCGGAGCACGGAGTTATACTATGAACTTATGCTAGCTAGCTGTATCCACCACCGATGCATCGTGGTAACGCTAGGTAGTTAGTATACTGGTAAAAAACGGCTTTTTGCCCAACTTGCATTCCCGACTGTGATGGTCGGTTGCTGGTAACCAGTTCTAACGTCGCGCCGGATAGCTAGCTAGCTTGTAGCTAGCAGCTACAATCATGCAAAAATTGGGGGTGGCTGTCGACCCAGCTTAAATGGGGTTATTTTCTGCAATTTTGGCAATACAAATTATAAAAGCTTTTGTAACACACTTGGCTTTACTTACGTTTATTTTCAGATGAAATTAATCAAAGATGTGACACGATGTTTCCAGCGGCCATGCAGAATAAAAATGGGTCCCGGTCTATTTCTGGTTGGCGTGTTCAAGTGCAAATCACTTTGACTCAAATTAAAGATATTATCTGTTCAACATGAAAAGAAATATATGTTTTGAGAGAAATCAAAAACTTTGCGTTGTGTCCTTTGTACAGATATTTAGTTTCATCCAAATCAAAAGTGGTATTTTAAAATGCAAAAAGAAAGAGTTTCACAATCAAATCAATGATTTTATTCTGTTTTGAATGGCACTTATTAGATTGAATGAATGACTGCATGTTAGACTTTTTTCAGTGTATGCACAAGTTTTCCAAACAAAGTTATTTGCATCCATTTACCTTTTACCTTTTTTAAATAACCATTTCAAACTGTTTACAGAACAATCAGCTGTTCTTCAGTAAGATGCCACACAAATTATTTGTGCCACTCCAAAAAAATAATTTCTGTCCACTATAAAGGAGAACATCACAGCCTGATACCTGCAGGTCTGACAGCAGCAGGTGTATCACTCCTGTTTCTACCTGGAGACAGCAGTCGCCTCATTGTTCTGACACACAACACAAAACTATCCACAACACTACACACTAACTACACAAGACAACACACTAACTACACACTCAGACACAAACTTAACAACGTAGTGTATACTGTACAGTGTAGTGACGAATGCCCAGACCTCTACATTGGAGAGACCAAACAGCTACTTCATAAACGCATGGCACAACATAGAAGAGCCACCTCCACGGGACAAGACTCAGCTGTCCATCTGCATCTAAAGGTCAAAGGTCACTCTTTCCAGGATGCCAATGTTCACATTTTGGACAGAGAGGACAGATGGTTTGAAAGAGGAGTGAAAGAAGCTTCTATGTCCACTGTGAGCAACCATCTTTGAACAGAGGGCGGGGCTTATCACACCAACTGTCTGCCATCTATAATCCAATTTTGAGATCCTTCCCAGATGCCTGAACGCCCACTCACATCCTGGGCCTCTTGACCTTAGTGAGTCACATGATAGGGTGGGGCTAGGTCTTAGAACTGAAGAAGCTTCTCAGCTGAAACCTCTTCATCAAACTTAAAGAAGTCCAGCTGATTTTCTTGTCTTTTCAAGCTCCTGACGCACTGACCAACTTTTAGATTGAAATTAAATTATTCAGCAGCAGCCTGACAGAAAGTGCAGACACAGGCTGTTTACTGATGGAGCACCAACATCTGTCAAAGCTCTGAACCTTTAAAATGTTGTTTGACATCAATGACATCATTCAATCTCTAATGTGTTGACATCTGAAGAAGAAATGTAATCAGATTACCATCTGGCTGTCCACAGCTGCAAAGATGGAGACCAGATATTTTACTGTACTGATAATCAATCACACATTGATGTACTGAGGACTGATTAACTGTGATTCAGATAAATTCTCTCCCCTCTGAGCTCTGACAGAGACTTAAGTTAACCTGTCTGTTATCATGATAACTGAGACTGAATGACTCCTCTCAACCTGAAAAAGACTCAACCTGTGAAACCTGTTCCTGAAACGTTTTCAGTGAGAGGATTAAACATGTGACTGTAAACATTCCCAAATGCCCAGTGTTGTATGGTCCTGTTTTTCTCTTGTTCATAACTAAACGTGAAGCACTTTGTTGCTTTCAAATGTAGAAATAAAACCGATCATTGAAAAATCCTCAGAGACAGCTGCACTCTCTGAATTCTCTTGTTTGTTTGTTTTAGACTGAACTTTATTTAAACTAACGAGACAACAGTGAAAGGTTTGTGGTGATTTAACGAGCCCTCATTAAACTCAGACTGAACGTCTTGTTTTTGTTCTCATTACCTCCCCTGAGCCTCTGACCCTTGACCCTACTCTTTATATAAAGGTAAATCTGTTGTAGTGGTAATTCCTCCTGTTTGGCAATAACAAGATCCATTTTTTGTTTCTTCCTGCTGCTTCTCCTGCTCTGGTAAAAAAAAAACACCCATAGGCCCACCCCAGTGCATGCTGGTCCTATACCAGTCTCTTTATTTATAGAAACAAAATGGCCCTACAGCTCTTACTGACTAATTGAACAAGGTAACATCAAACAAACAAAACATTGAAACAAATATTAACCTACAAATAAACTTGTAAATAAACCCCAAAATATAAGTAAACTAACAACAAACATTAACAACAAATTTCAAAAATAATAAAAATAAAGAACAAATAGCTCCAACATCTGTTATTGTCTCGGTATTGTCTGTTTGTTTTTCTGAAGGAGAAACTGAGACAGTCATGTGACCATCAGGAGTCCCATTAAACTATAAATTCTATCAAACTTTATTTAAAATCACAGTGGAGACACTTTGTAAAAAAATAATAATTAGATTTATGTTCAGCTTTCAAGGGAGCCAAGGCCGCATTACATAAAGAAGGTCAAAGTTCAAAGATCTGAACATTAACTGATGGACGTTGAAGATCTCAGAGGGGAGCACTCACACAGAGGAGGCAGCAGAGCTGAAGGTCTGCTGTGGGGCTGGAGATGGTCTGACAGGTGCCATCTCCAGCCACCTCGTGCTGACGAGGAAAGCACGGAGGGGTTTGTAGATGTGGGACGGTCAGTGGAGGTGCCTGTGTGGACTGACCAATCAGGACAGCTCAGCAGGAGTCCAACCAGGAGGTGATCAGGGAAGCTCACTGTGACCTCAACGACCAGCGGACGGTTGGTGGTTTTGATCCCTGGTTGCTCCAGTCGCCATGCCAAATACCCTTTGGTGACATACTTACCCCGAGCTGCTCTGTGAGACCTCCATCAGAGTGTGAATGTTGTATAAATGCAGATACATAAGAAGCACTCTCTTTTTACTCCTAGTTTTGTTTGTTAAAACAGAAATCTAACAGTCCTCACTGACTTACATTGATAATCTTGGCTTCGATGTGTTAAGATGTTACTGAGAGACTGAAACATCACACCATAACACTCAGTGTCAGTGAGCAGGGTGTTTTTTATATGACCTCTTCATAGCAGGAGGAGACTGTCTGCTGACAGCATAAATCTTTTTTTTTTTCAAACAGAGGCTTTTAGTTTTTACAGTGTGTTTCCTGTGTTTCAGGGGAAGCCATATGTGTTCGACCGAGTCTTCCCCCCAACCACTGAACAAGTTCAGGTGTACGACACCTGTGCCAAGCAGATCGTCAGAGGTCAGTGCAACATATTCCATTAAAGAAGGAAAGTGACTGAGAGGAAGTGACGGCTGTAAACGGCGTTTGTTTCTTTGTTTGTGCCTCAGATGTGTTGGGAGGATATAACGGCACCATCTTTGCTTATGGTCAGACCTCCTCAGGAAAGACTCACACAATGGAGGTTGGTCTGTTGTTTTGTAGTTTATTTTCAGGTCTTTGTTTTGGTGTTATTTGAATGATTAATTAAATGATTCGTCATGTTTCAGGGGACCCTTCATGACCCTCATCAGATGGGCATCATCCCTCGTATTTCCAGAGACATCTTCGACCACATCTACTCCATGGATGAGAACCTGGAGTTCCACATCAAGGTGATTCTGCTTGTGAAACAAATATTTTTATGTTGTTTTTGTGTTTCTGTTGTCAGATCTTAGGAAAATCTAACTGTAAAAAATGATTCTTCATCTTAATTCAAAGAAATATCATCATTTGATCAGTGTAGCATCATTTAATCTCCAAAGTGTTTTTATTCTGAATCACAGTTTTTCTTTTTAGAAGACTGAACATGTTTAACGTAACATAAACACTGGCTGTGTATCTGCAGGTGTCTTATTTTGAAATCTATCTGGATAAAATCAGAGACCTGCTGGATGGTGAGACCAACCCTGAACCTTTACTATGCTCATATAGAGTTGAATAGAATAGTAGAGTAGAAATAGAGTGTAAGTACAATCAAGCTAATGCTAACTGCTATGATGATGCTTTCATGTTTCAGTGTCAAAGACCAACCTGGCTGTTCATGAAGATAAGAACAGAGTTCCCTTTGTGAAGGTAAATAAATCGTGTTAGCTGCGTTTCGACTGCAGGAACAAAAGTCAGCAGAAACTGTCTCCAGATGTTTGTTTCCACAGCTGTGGGGATCCACTGGACTCACCTGGTAGCCTAAATAGTGACTGGATATAACTGCAGAGGCCTGAACTATTTTGGGTTAGAAGGTGGTTCATTCTTACTGGGGTAAATCGACACAGTAACTTATGCTGTGAATTTAACTCGCTCTGGAGCCCGTTTAGATCCAGATTAGACGTCAGCAGGTATGAAGCACCGCCCACTGACCAATCAGTTCTCCAGAATACAGCGTCACAGTTCCTGGATGATCCGTCAGAGGTTTGTGTGCAAACAGTAGGAGCGTCTAAAGTTTTCTACTTCCATGCAAAGACATGGTATTAAATCATAAATATTAAATAACAAATAATAATATAGATGTTTAGACACAGTGTTATTAATTTATAAGTGTAATTATATGATTATAAAACAGGACACCTGCACTCTACCTGCTGAGCTCAGATCAAATATGGACAT
Organism: Copadichromis virginalis; assembly: GCF_057382275.1. NCBI lineage: Eukaryota > Metazoa > Chordata > Actinopteri > Cichliformes > Cichlidae > Copadichromis > Copadichromis virginalis. Next base: position 41,429,305 of record NC_140633.1, read on the forward strand.
AGACTCATGTCTGAATCGTTAAACGGCAGCTGAGAGAATAGGCAAGGCAAGTTTATTTATATGGCACAATTCAACAGCAAGGTGATTCAAAGTGCTTTACAGAGACATTAAAAAACAGAAACAACTAAAAAGCATGATTTAAAAAGAAAAAGAAAAAAAGGAACAGTAGATAAAATCAGTAGTTAAAATGTAAGTTTTGAAATTTAAGCTTAAAAGTGTGGATTTGGTGCTTTATTCAAATGCAGCTAAGAACAGGTGAGTCTTCAACCTGGATTTAAATAAACTGAGTTTTTCCGCTGATCTGAGGCTTTCTGGGAGTTTGTTCCAGATATAAGGAGCATAAAAGATGAATGCAGCTTCTCTGTGTCTGGTTCTGACTCTGGGAACTGATAAAAGACCGGATCCAGATGACCTGAGGGATCTGGAAGGTTCATACTGGGTCAGGAGGTCACTGATGTACTTTAAAGTCTATCCTCTGACGGACAGGCAGCCAGTGTAAAGACCTCAGAGCTGGACTGATGTGGTCCACTTTTTTGGTCTTAGTGAGGACTCGAGCAGCAGAGTTCTGAATGAGCTGCAGTCCTAATGTGTTTTTCTAATTTTAGCTCTGCATCCATCACTACACCCAAATTTCTCGCCTGGTTGGTGGTTTTTAGGTGTATAGATTGAAGTTCTCTGGTGACCTGTAATCATTTTTCTTTGGCACCAAAGACTATTACCTCAGTTTTGTTTTTGTTTAGCTGGAGAAAATTGTGGCACAACCAGTCATTGATTTCCTCAATGCATTTACCAAGAGCCTGTACAGGGCCTTGGTCTCCTGGTGACATTGTGATATATATTTGTGTGTCATCTGCATAGCTGTGGTAGTTTATTTTGTTGTTCTTTATAATCTGTGCCAGTGGGAGCATGTAAATGTTAAACAGAAGGGGTCCCAAGATGGAACCTTGGGGAACTCCACATGTGATACTTGTCTGCTCAGATGTGAAGTTACCTATTGATACAAAGTATTTCCTGTTTTCTAAGTATGTTTTGAACCAGTTTAGTACAGTTCCTGAAAGACCTGCCCAGTTCTCCAGTTGTTTGAGTAATATGTTGTGGTTGACTGTATCAAATGCTGCACTGAGATCCAGTAAAACTAAGACTGACATTTTTCCACTGTCTGTATTCAGACATGTGTCATTAAACACTTTGGTCAGAGCGGTTTCAGTGCTGTGATTCTGACTAAAACCTGACTGGAAGGCATCGTAGCAGTTATTCTGTTTAAGAAGTAATTGAGATGTTGTGTGTGGCCTCTGTTACATGCTGAGTCAGCCAAAGTTGCCCAGAGTGTTACTCAGGTCTTTAGTCCCTTTGTCCTGAGGGTTGTCCACATGGATGTTAAAATCCCCAACAATAATTACACAGTCAAAATCAACACAGATCACAGACAGCAGTTCACTGAGGTCATTAAAAAAGTCTGTGCAGTATTTGGGAGGCCTGTAAACATTAAGAAACACAACTTTGGATGGGGCCTTCAGCTGTAAAGCCACATATTCAAAAGACTGAAAACTTCCAGGAGATAGCTGCTTACATTGAAATGATTCATTAAATAAGACAGCAACCCCTCCTCTCCTGCTCACCCTGGCCTCACTGATAAAACTGTAGTTAGGAGGGGTCGTCTCGATGAGAACAGCTCCACTGTTACTTTGGTCCAACCAAGTTTCAGTTAAAAACATAAAATCAAGGCTGTGCTCAGTGATTAAATCATTAATTAAAAATGTTTTCCCAGCTAGAGATCTAACGTTTAATAAAGCCAACTTAAGTGTTTTAGAGGTATTATTTGCCCCCTCGTGTTTGGGAGCAGTCTGTGGCACACAAGCTATGTTTACTATGTTTAAAGATCTTTTAGAGTGCAGCTCTCGGTGTTTTGACCAGGCCACATGTCTCCTGTCACCTAAAAGTACAGAAATTTTAAAACCTTCTAGTAAACAGGGTCCCAGCTTCTCCTGGGAAAAGTCACCACTGCCATAATCTTCGCAGCCCGGACCCTCCACACATCACACATCAGACTGCGGAGACAGAGCATGAAGGTGGTAAGAAGGAACTAGGGGGGGGGGGCAATGTAACTTCGATTGCTCTGTTGGGGGCGGGGCTCGATGGCGAACCTTTGGCTGTTCTGGTTGGGGGTTTGTGGGGACAAAAAGGGATTGGGCCGGGGGGTAGATCTGAGCCCAGCATTGACCCGCTCCATCATCTCCTCAGTGAATTTCAGGTGTGGGGAGGAGGGAGAAAGGGAGGGGGAGGAGGGTGATGACCTGTCAGGGGTTTGGGGGACTGGGGAAGGTCGTGGTCCCTGGTCCTGGTCGTTGGTGTTGTTGAGAGAGTTGGAGGCAAATAGGGACCCCTCTTCTTGCCTCAGACGTCTCTCCTTTCTGAGGCTCTTCCCGGGTGGGGGCAGATGGAGCTCCTCCTCAAGGTTTCTGCTGGGCTTTGTCTGTTCTTGCAGTACTGTTTGTTCCTCTTTATGAGATAACTCCTCATTTATCTCAGCCTTGGCACCAAGCACAGATGGATGACGTATGGAATAAAACAAGTTGGAGGTGAACAGTTTCACCCCTGACTTGTTAAAATTAAATCCATTTGCTTTAAACAAATGCCTGTGTTCCCCAAAAATATTACAATTGTTGATAAAATGCACTGAGTGGTCAGTACTAGTGATGGGATTTCTGGCTCTTTTTAGAGAACCGGCTCTTTTGGCTCGGCTCACTAAAAAGAGCTGGCTCTTTCAGCTCGAATCCGGCTTTTCGGGTTGTTTTGTTGCTTTAATTAATTTATTATTAACAATAATATAAAATTATGCACAAAAGGAATTACTAATGTAAAAAAAAAGTGGTTTTATTTATATATGTTTATTAGGGGTGCAACGATATTCGTATCGATATTGAACCGTTCGATACAGTGCTTTCGGTTCGGTACGCATATGTATCGAACAATACAAAATTTGTAATTTATTTTATCAACTTTCCTTCTGACGATGCTGTCTGTGTTGAGCGCTCAGTGAATCTGCCTTCGACTGCTCCGCCTAGGGTCGACAGTGCAGCCTAGGCGGAGTAGTCGAACGCAGATTCACTGAGCGCTCAACACAGACAGCATAGTCAGAAGGAAGAGAGCAGGGCAAGCTAGCGAGACAGAAGTTAAGCTCTCCTTACAACATGGACCTCCCCCACCCTCATTCAGATCTGGCGTTTGGAATTATTTTGGTTTTCATGTGACGTATGACCCTGAAGGTAAGCGAGTCATGGACTAAAGTAAAACAGTATGTTGGATGTGCCATGCAATGCTCAATTACATGGGTGGGAACTAGTGTGTTAGCGCAGTTAGCTCGTTAACGTGTTGGCCGTCTAGCCCCATGCACGGGGCGATCGGCGGTAGCTCGTTAACGGAGATTTGCCGTGTTGTGGCGTTAAGGTCATTTCAACGAGATTAACCTGAAAGCACTAGTGGGAACACAACGAATATGACTGCACATTTACGCCGACATCATCCTAGTGCAAAGACAAGTGAAAGCAGAAAAAAACAAGCAAGCATGCTACTAACTTTAGCCGAGTCATTTAGACAGCTGTTTAATATGCTGCTGAGAATATAGCCCAGAAGAAGCGGATAGTATAGCTTTTATTTTGGAAAGAGACATTTCTCTGTAATAAACTCTCTTTTCCAAAGATGAGTGATTCCTCAATCAGATACAGGGCTCGCAATATCGCTAGCCCGACGTCCCGGGGCTAGCGATTTTTTTCAGTCGGGCTACCAAAATCTATCTCTGCCCTGCCCGTCGGGCTTTTGTAGGAAGGAAAAATATATGTCAATGCTTTTGCATTCTTTGTAGCTGGGTAATTATGTCATTGGCATCGGTGAGCCACTGTCAATATGTGACATATTGAAATCGCGTTTGAATTTGCGCTTGTTTTTTTGCTTTCACTTTGCAATCGCGTGAACTGTGTATAGAGAGCGACAGCACTGATCTGTGAGTGATGATAATTTGTGCACCAATTCCTCTGACATCGTCTTATTAATTGTTAGCTTACTATGCAAACATGACAAGTGAAATCTCCCGCAGCAAGCTTAAACATGTGAGAGGTTGATCGCGCAGAGAATCGTTGAGCTTATGTGAGTGCGTGTGTAAAAGCAGCAGGATTTATATTTGACTACGATGACCTGGATGACTGAGAACCTTCACAGACAGATATATATTTTAGTTCTGCTGAGCCAAATAAGACAGGTCAGGGTGAAGAAGTGACAGCCAAAGAAAAGCTTACCACAAAACGGAGAAGTTATGACAAATCAGCCTATAAGGCAAAAAGAAAGTGCAGCTTTATGGTTTCATGGACAAAAGAATTTCTGTGGCTGCAATATGACGAGCTAAATAACCAGGGCTGCACATAAGTGGTCCGCAGGTCCGTATTCGCTGTCAAAATAAAAAACACGCACAAGGGTTAGGGTTAAATTTAAAAACTGTACTTTTGAGTTAAAATATATATTTATAATTTTAATAAATGACAAATTAAAAAGGCATGAACATTTTTTTGTATCGAAAAAATATCGAACCGTGACACCAAAGTATCGAACCGAACCGTGAATTTTGTGTATCGTTGCAGTCGGGCTGCAGCGAAGTGAGGTCGGCTGCCGTGCTGGATGCTCTGCCCTAACTTCTCCACTTTTTGCAGTTTTTCGTCACTTTTTGCTATATCTGCGATAATCTTGCATGGGCATCATGCAAAACACACAAATCCGCTACAGTAGAGACACTTTGGTTTCTATTGGTCTGCAATACACGAACATTTCACCATGTTTAACTCCGGACCCAACGTGGCCAAAGGAGATCCTGAGAGAGAACAAAGGACGCGACCCTAAGCGACGGCCTCGAGGTAAAAGAGCCGGCATCAGGAACAGGCTACGGGCTCGCGCACACCGCGCACCCATGCCCAGTATCCTGCTAGCCAATGTTCAATCCATCGAGAACAAGCTTGATGACCTCAGAGCCAGAATCAAGTTCCAGAGAGACATTCGGGACTGCAACCTCCTCTGCTTCACCGAGACTTGGCTGAACCCAGCGATACCAGACCACGCCGTGCAGCCGACGGGGTTCTTTTCGGTTTACCGCATGGACAGGACAATGGAGTCGGGGAAGAAAAGAGGTGGTGGAGTATGTTTGATGGTGAACAACAGATGGTGCGACAGCACAAACATCTCCCCACTCACACGCTCTTGCTCGCCCAATCTGGAGCTTTTGATCGTTAAGTGTCGCCCTTTCTATCTCCCTCGGGAATTCACTGCAGTCATTGCCTGCACTGTTTACATTCCGCCTCACGCGGACTCGGACACTGCCTTATGTGAGCTACATGAGGCTCTCACACATCAACAAACACTTCACCAAGATGCCGCACTCATTGTTATGGGAGATTTTAACAGAGTGAATCTCAAACGGACATTTCACAACCTTCACCAGCACATCAACTGCCCCACCCGGGGCACGAGGACATTAGACCACTGCTACACCCCGTTCAAGAACTGTTACAAGGCTCAGCCCCTGCCGGCATTTGGAAAATCGGACCATTCCGCCATCTTCCTCATGCCTGCTTACAAACAAAGGCTAAAGCAGCAACCACCAATCAGGAGGGAGGTCGCTCGCTGGACGGACCAATCGGTGGTCGCGCTGCAGGACGCACTGGATGACGCAGACTGGGACATGTTTCGGCGCAGCTCTGATGACATCAACATGTTTACGGAAGCGGTTGTGGGATTTATCGGGAAACTAGCGGACGACACAGCAGAAAGAACTATCATCCGAACGTTTCCCAACCAGAAGCCGTGGGTGGATAAAAACATCCGCGACGCTCTGAGATCACGCACCGCTGCCTACAATGAAGGGCTTGTCTCCGGTAATATGGACCTATACAAGGCTGCATCCTACAACGTGCGCAGCGCGGTCCGAAAGGCAAAGCGGAGCTACGGGGAAAAACTAGAGTCACAGCTACGACAGTGCGACTCTAGGAGCCTGTGGAAAGGACTGCGGAGTATAACGGACTATAAACGACCAGCTTCTTCAGTGATGAATGCAGATGCTTCACTGGCTGATGAGCTGAACACGTTTTATGCTCGCTTCGACGCCGCAGCAATTAAAACAACAAACGGCTGCGCGCGCTCGGAGTGCACCAGTGAAGAAAATGCATTCGTCATCACAGAGCATGCCGTGAGGAACACCTTCAGGAGGGTGAACACCAGGAAGGCAGCAGGACCAGATGCAATCCCTGGCCGGGTCCTTAGAGCCTGCGCTGACCAGCTAGCACCGGTGTTCACGGAGATCTTCAACCTCTCCCTGGCCCAAGCTGTGGTTCCCACGTGCTTCAAACAGTCCATTATTGTCCCTGTTCCAAAGAAACAACAGCCCGCTTGCCACAATGACTACCGTCCAGTAGCACTGACTTCAATTGTGATGAAGTGTTTTGAAAGACTGATGACACTTCTTCACTTCCTGCCACCATCGACTCACTTCAGTTTGCTTACCGGACTAATCGTTCCACAGACGATGCCATATCTCACCTGCTCCACACATCCCTGAGTCACCTGGACACTGGCAGAGGGAATTATGTTAGGCTGCTGTTCGTGGACTACAGTTCAGCATTCAACACAATAATTCCCTCTAAGCTTTTCACCAAGTTGACGGATCTAGGACTCAGCTCATCACTGTGTCAGTGGATCCTCAACTTCCTCACAGACAGACCCCAATCAGTGAGGGTGGGAAAACAAGTCTCCCCCTCCATCTCACTCAGCACTGGAGTGCATCAGGGCTGTGTTTTAAGCCCCCTGCTGTACTCACTGTACACTTATGACTGTGTAGCCACATCCGACACCACCTCCATTGTCAAGTTTGCTGACGACACTGCTGTTGTGGGCCTGATCTCCGACAACATCGAGACGGCCTACCTGGAGGAGATTAGGAACCTGGAGACCTGGTGCCAGGAGAATAACCTCCTCCTAAACATCAGCAAGACTAAGGAGCTGATCGTGGACTTCACTACAAAGCAAGCGAGGAATTACAAACCCCTCATCATCAGTGGCACGCCAGTGGAGAGAGTGGACAGTTTCCGATACCTGGGTGTCCACATCACTCAGGACCTGTCATGGTCCTGCCACATCAACACCCTGGTTAAGAAAGCCCGTCAGCGTCTCTTCTTCCTCAGAAGACTTAGAGACTTCCATCTGCCACTGAAGGTGCTCAAGAACTTCTACTCCTGCACCATCGAGAGCGTCCTGACGGCAAACATCTGCACCTGGTTTGGGAACAGCACCAAGCAGGACAGACGAGATCTGCAAAGGGTGGTGCGCTCGGCAGAACGCATCATTCAATCAGAGCTCCCTGACCTGCTGTCCATCTACACCAAGCGGTGCAAGTCCAAAGCTAGGAAGATTATGATGGACCTCTCCCATCCCAACAATGGACTCTTCTCACTGTTGAGGTCTGGGAAGCGCTTCCGCTCCCTTAAGGCCAAAACAGAGAGAATGAGGAGGAGCTTCTTCCCCCAGGCTATTCGGGGCCTGAACCAGGTGTAGGACTGGACTCTCCCAAACACGTCACTATAAGACTGGACTCTCACACACGTCACCACACGCACCACCACACATTTCCTATAATCCTATAATTCCTATAATTTATAATCCTTATCTTTATAATTTCTTCTGCTATTTGCACATTCTTTACTGTAAATTCCTAAGTTAATTTGTAAATTTCTGTAGTAAACTGTAAATTGTAAATATTGTAAAACTTTTCTTCTGTCATTTAATGTGCATTGTACAGCTACAAGCATTTCACCCCCAATGTCATACTGTGTATGGTTATGTGTGTGTGACAAATAAAATTTGAATTTGAAAAAATTTGAATTTGAAACTGCACAAATTGACAGAAACACTGAAGCAGCTCCACATTTTATTCTTATTGGACATGTTTGTCCTATTTGTCAGGTGACAGGAGAACCATCACAAAGCTCAGAGAGTAATAGTGACACAAGATCACAGGTGAAACTGGATGATGACCTGGTGGTTCATGACTGTATTTGAAGCACATGTGTGACTGCATGTATGTGGAGTGTCTCACTGTTATTTATCAGGTGACAGAGGCAGCTCTGCCATGTTGTAGCTTGGACAGAGGTGAAGAGGCGAGGTCACTGGTGACTGACTGATGATTTTCTGCTATAGATTAACTAGTATTTATTATCATGACAATTGTTAGGCTGCTGATGTAAATTGATTCATTAGTGTATATTTGACAAAGAATCTGAATTGACATGTCTCACTTTTTATATGGAATATGGCTGAAGTAAACTAAAGTCTAAAATACTTAGTCATTTGTTTAATAGTAATTTAACATTATATAATTCACATATAAAACTATGAATTGTAATTTTTAAAAAGCATGTAGAATAGCATATGTAGGCAAGTATATTTCTCCTTTCTTTTAATCAAAGCAAAGACAAAAAGGAAAAAAATAAGAAACAGGGTTCGGTGGTTGAATCATCCGTCCCCACCAATTCCAAAACCAAATCTACGCCCTTGGTCCTCCCCCTTCCAGGAGACGTGATTTATGTCTTGGTTTTGCACCAAGACAGTTCAAGGGGGGATTATTGCTTGAGGATTTATTATAATGCACAGAGTCTACTTTCTTGGTCATGTTATCTGTGCTCCTTAGCTGTGTGCTAGTTTGCTCATCGCCATTGTTTTGAATCAAAGGCAAGGTTGTTTCATTTCCACACAGTCCATTTACCTCCACGTTTACTTCTAAGCGATGAATTTTTGTCTCCAGTACTGCAATCTTCTGCAGGAGGCTGTGGTAGTCATTTGTGGAGAGGGGAGGCATTTGTTGCTAGTTAGCCTAGCGGTTAGCACCTTTCCAGGCTATTGAGGCTGTTAGGTGCCCAGACGCTGTAATCAGGCTTCAGCTGTGTGTAGGCCACAAACATACAGAGCGCTGAAGATAAGGTAACTATAAAAATTTTGCTGTTTCTGTTAAGAACACTTTAGTCCTAATGATCTATAAATGACCAAAAGCTATTGCAGGTAAGCTCATGCGGGAAAAAAAGGGAAAAAAAACAGCATAAAAATCAATAAAAGAAGCAAAGCATTTAAAGAGCAAAGAGAGGAAGCATCCACACTCACAAAAAGGGGAGGTACAACCTTTGTGAGGAGCAGGTCATGTTTTCTGGATCTGGTTGCCACAGAAAACTCTGTTTTATTCTGGTGATTTTGAAAATGTTTAATTGTCATTATGCTTGATTCTGATCTGCTGATGAGTCACCGCTGGAAACGCAACACAACCGACCACATTCATTCAAGTTTCCACGTCTCCTTTATGGAGCTGTGGAACAGTAAGCTTTAATATTAAATTGATATATTATATTCGTTCAGTTTATGGAGAATTTTGTTTGTCTGCTGAGTCTCACAGGTGTGCTGTGGGTGCACGCCGCCTCCAAACAGCCATATTTACCGCATGTCTGCAGCGTCCTGCTGCTGATACTCTACTGATGTGTGTTTCATTGTCAGGGCTGCACGGAGCGCTTTGTTTCCAGTCCCGAGGAGGTGATGGACGTTATCGATGAAGGAAAAGCAAACAGACACGTCGCTGTGACCAGTAAGTCTTCACCTGTACGTGTGATACTTCCGCCCCGACCATCGTGTGTTTGTTCTCGGATCAGTTTACTGAATGGGGTTTCTTCTTCATGCAGACATGAACGAGCACAGCTCTCGCAGTCACAGCATTTTTCTGATCAACATCAAACAGGAGAACGTGGAGACGGAGATGAAGCTATCAGGGAAACTTTACCTGGTGGACCTGGCAGGCAGCGAGAAGGTCACACTACTCCATCACACTCAGTGAGCACCTGTTCTCTGTAAATTTCTGCTTGCTGACACCTGGATTGTGCTTTCTGCCATCCAGGTGAGTAAAACAGGAGCAGAGGGTGCCGTTTTGGATGAGGCTAAAAACATCAACAAGTCTCTGTCTGCTCTGGGGAACGTCATCGCTGCCCTGAGTGAAGGAACGGTGAGTCTTCATGTCTCCGATCTTCAGGTCTCTGACATGTATGCCTGAAATATTCTGGATTTAACTTGATTTGTTTGACAGAAACGTCACAGCTCACCTGATTTTCAGGTGAAGTGATTGTCACGTGTCTCGTGTGTCTCTAGAAAACCCACGTTCCATACAGAGACAGTAAGATGACCCGGATCCTTCAGGACTCTCTGGGTGGAAACTGTCGAACTACCATCATCATCTGCTGCTCGCCGTCTGTTTACAACGAGGCTGAAACAAAGTCCACGCTCATGTTTGGACAGAGGTACGGCAAGTCACCTGATCAGAGGAAAAAGCAGAGTACTGTGGTTGAAGTACGTCCTCCACAGATCTGAGTGTTTCTTCATTCCGCGTCCTGTTGTTTCAGAGCTAAAACCATAAAGAACACAGTGTCTGTGAACCTGGAGCTGACCGCCGAGGAGTGGAAGAAGAAGTATGAGAAGGAGAAAGAGAAGAACAGGAGTCTGAACATCATGATCCAGAAACTGGAGAATGAGCTGAAACGCTGGAGGAAAGGTGAAAAAAGATGTTACTTCAGGTTTTCACCTGGAGACGGCATTTATACTTCAATCTGCCTGCACACTCCAGACAGCTCAAAACCCACGATTGATATTGCTCTCTCTCACCGCTGGCACTCCCACAACTTTTTACTCAGAGCTACCGAATACCCATGTTGTCAAATAATCTGATTGGTTGATGTGGTGCATTTTTCACCAACAGCAAAGGGGGCATCATGTTTGTTTGTTTTTCAGTTTTCTTCCTGCACTAAATGTGACTATCCAGGAAACAGCTGTAAATGATGTATGTGCTTTAAAGTCCACAGTTTCCACAAAGGTGGAGTGAGACTGCATCTTGCTGCTACGTCATCTTAAATCTGTCACGTGTTTTGGAAGGCAGGTCATTTGGTGGTGGCACGAACGCATTCTGCACTTTAATTTTTTTCACATTTGGTTCTGGTACCAAAAGAGTTCGGTTAGAGAAAGATCATGATTTTTGCTGGACTCAACCCTCTGACATCAAACTACTCCTATCAGCAAGTCTCCCCACGTGACAGCCTCTGGTCATATATTCTGGCAGCTTTTCCTAAATGAGCTTTAATGATAAAAAAAAACACTCATCCTTTAACATTTACCAGCTTTGTTCCAAAAGAAAGTTTAAAAGCTTTTTCTTCCTCCTGGAAGGTAAACGTCTGCCTCCATCTTTGTGTTACTTTAGTCTGTAAAGGTTTCACTTCAGGACTCTGAAGTAGGACAGAGCAATGTGGCCAAAAATATTTATCATGATATACATTTGAAAATTTGTGATAACGATATAACTGACGCGAGAAAAAATACTTTACAACTCCACAACTTTATTAGTGCAAACAATTATGCAAATTCCTCGCTGACAGTCTAACCAAAAGGCATTTCCAGTGGAAACTGGCCGACATAACCTCAGCATAACCATTTATAATATCCACAAAACTTAAAAAGAGGTTATACACACACAATACGGTAACATTATGTTGAAGCACAGTACATATTACACCTGTGGCTCCTGACTACGATGCTATAATGCTCCGACAATCCATCAAGCGGTGCGGCTTTGTAGCTTAGCAAAGTCATATTAAAACATTTTTGACAGATTTCTGAGCGCCGTGCACATAAAATCGGTTCGAGGTCAGTAAGCACAACCAGAATTCATACATAAGGCGCACTGTAGATTTTTTGAGAAAATTAAAGGATTTTAAGTGTGACTTATTTTCCGAAAAACACGGTAATAACGACGGCCCGCTAGCATGCTCTAACAAAAACTGTGCTTTGTTGTGTGTCTGACGGACAAAAGCTAAACCAGTTCCACACCACTGAAGTTGCAGCATTTTTACAAACCAGTTCTGGTTCATCTGATCAACGATCCGCTTTCGCCCCTCTCATTCTCTGCCATGCTTTTTCTGCCATGTGCTCATGAAAACAAAGGCACTGCGCATGCATGTATCACCATATTCTATTGCGATATTTCATTTTCTTATCATTGCCTAACATTATACCGGTATTACCATGAACGGCATGATATGGCCCAGCCCTATTTTGAAGGTTTCCGTTTCAAGGTTTCCGTGTCACGCTTTGATCAGTTCTCTTTAAACTCGTTTTAGAGAAGGCAGTGACAGTACCAGGGAGCGTTTTACATGCAGCTATTCACCTGTCCACTAGAGGCTGCTATACTGTACACGTGGTATTAGTTTGTTTAGGAAAGCTGTCACTGTGAACCGTTTATGATGGAGAGTCTCTTAATATTTTGTCAGAGTGGAGCTGTTTGTGTCTGAGCCTTCATTTTGCGTCTGATTGAATTCCTGTTTAGTTTCTGTTGGCAGCTCACTGATAAGACTCTCAGCTGCAGCTCCGTCTCTTGTGATGTGAGCATGTGGCCAATGTTTTATTCATGGATCCTGATTTGATTCTATTATCAGTAATTTTGACTCCTCCAGGTGAGTCTGTACCTGTGGAGGAACAGCTGGGCAACAGAAACAAGAAGTGCAGCAGCGAGACAGCAGCAGCGATTGACAGCTTGGCTCCGCCCCCTGTCGCCCTGTCTGTGGAGGAGAAGTCGCAGTACGAGACTCTCATCACTGACCTGTACCAGCAGCTGGACGACAAAGTGAGTCGCACCTGTACCCTGTGTGAGGCCAAACTATTTAAAAGCTCAAAGACAGCAGTGCTTTTCTTTTAAAGCAGGGGTCCCCAATCCCAGTCCACGAGGGCCGGTGTCCCTACAGGTTTTAGATCTCACCCTGGGTCAACACACCTGAATCACATGATCATTACCAGGCCTCTGGAGAAGTTCAAGACATGTTGAGAAGGTAATTTATCCATTTAAATCAGCTGTGATGGATCAAGGACACATCTAAAACCTGCAGGGACACCGGCCCTCGTGGACTGGGATTGGGGACCCCTGTTTTAAAGGATTGTGGAGGTCTCATGACGGCAGCTTTGACTGCGGAACAAAAGATTTTTAAAAGGGATCACTACAGGTTTTCCCTTAGTCAGCAGTTGTCCCTCTCCTAGATCAGCTGGAGCTTTCTTTAGGCGCCTTCCCAGCTTTGACAAATGTCCAGCTGTGATAACCACATTTGCTCAGGGCCTTCTTGATGTAATGAACATCATATCAAAGAAACTGACCTCACAACCCAGTGTTAGTCAGTGGTGCTAGTTTCAGTCATTGTGCTAATGTCCTATTTATAAGGTTGGAAACCTGCAGTCAGCTGAGACTGAAGAGGCCCACCTGGGTAATGATGCAACGTTTCTCCCACTGAGAACATCCGGATGAGCACAATCAACCTTTGGAATCTTTAGTGAAGGTTACAAATGATCTTCTTGTGGCCTCTGACAGTGGACTCATCTCTGTGCTTGTCCTGCTAGACCTCAGTGCAGCGTTCGATACTGTCGACCATAATATCCTATTAGAGCGATTAGAACATGCTGTAGGTATTACAGGTACTGCGCTGCAGTGGTTTGTATCATATCTATCTAATAGACTCCAGTTTGTGCATGTAAATGGAGAGTCCTCTTCACACACTGAGGTTAATTATGGAGTTCCACAGGGTTCAGTGCTAGGACCAGTTCTGTTTACATTATACATGCTTCCCTTAGGCAATGAGCATCTGCATTTTAAAATTGGCTTCACCGCTGCTACAAAAAAGTAAGAAACACTTAGTAACAATAAATAATTACTGTAAAAGTAGAACAGTCAAAGTCTGATTCTGCCTTTCTAACCTGGATTTCATTCATTATTTTCTCCAGGTAGTTCTAAACACTCTGGATTCTCTGATTAGTTCAGCTGCCATTCCTCTGCTGCTCTGCACCGCTTCGGTCATAGACTCCCGCTCTGACCCACCCTGTCACCATCACCTACATATTTATTGATCAGTCACAAATAGCTAGCTCTTAGTCATGTTAAAGCAGCTTTTACATCAAAATGTATGTCAATAATTGTGTTGCTAGGCAACACCTCTGTAGTGGATAATTTATGCCGGGTCAAAACATCCTCTCCACTTCTAGGTTATAGTGGTCATAATTATTTGTCTTTGGATCCCACACACCCAAAATTCAGTATTTGATGAGTAAGTCCATTTTAGAAAAATCGGGAAATATGAGATGATAGGGTTTTATTTTAACAAGGTAACAGTAAAATAATAATAATAATAATAATGATAATAAACTTTATTTATAAAGCACACTTAAAAACCAAGGGTATGCCAAGGTGCTTAACAAGTAAAATAGAGTATATGAGGAGGATAATAGAAATAGGACCAAAGCAAGTACTAAATATGCAAGCAGATAACTGTCACTAATACATAGGAAAGCAACAGGTACAGAGCAAACAAGAATTTAAATGAGCATACAAGTGCGTGATATAAAATCATAAAAGAAATATTAACTAGAGGGAAAGGCAAGATTGAATAAGTGGGTTTTTAGTCGTGATTTGAACAGTGCAATGGAATCAGATGCGCGGAGGTCGAGAGGAAGGGTGTTCCACAGTACCGGGGCAGCCAGAGCAAACGCACGGTCACCCCGAGACTTCAGTCGAGATCTGGGTTGGGTCAGAAGTAGTTGAGTGGCAGATCTGAGTGTTCTAGCAGGAGTATGTGGTTTGAGAAGTTCACTAAGATAACTTGGCGCTAATTTATTAATAGTTTTGAAAGTAAGAAGTAATATTTTAAATTGAATACGGTACTTTATGGGCAGCCAATGCAGGCTAGCTAGGACAGGGGTAATATGGCAAAATTTCCTGGTACCTGTTAAAAGGCGGGCTGCTGCATTTTGGACTGTTTGCAGTCTAAGAAGAAGAGAAGAGGGAAGACCATAGTACAAGGAGTTACAATAATCCAACCTGGAGGTCACAAAAGCGTGAATAAGCTTCTCCAGGTCCTCATGCGGAATATAATGCCTAGCCTTAGAGATAAGGCGCAGTTGGTGGAAGCTAGATCTCACTACAGCAGACACTTGCTTATCGAGTTTGAGCGAGCTATCCAGCAGTACACCCAAGTTACTGACATAGTCACAAGAAAAACTAGCAAAGGAACCCAGGGTTGGGCACGAGGGATTTTACTGTTGAACACCACAATCTCAGTCTTCTTATCATTTAAAACGAGGGAATTACTCAGGAACCATTCTTTGACCTCCCGCATGCATTCTTGAAAGTAGTGCAGGGACACAGCAAGGTCGTCAGTAAGTTCAAAATAAATCTGTATGTCATCGGCATAACAGTGGAAGGCGATATTGTATTTTTCAAAGATTGCACCTAAAGGGAGCAAATACAATGAGAAGAGAATAGGGCCTAAAACTGATCCTTGAGGCACACCACAACAGACCGGAGCGGAGGAAGAGGAGAAGGTGCCTAAGTGAACTGATAAGGATCTATCAGCGAGGTATGATTTAAACCAGTCGAGGGCAGTGCCTCTAATACCCACAGTGTGCTCAAGTCTTAGTAATAAAATGTTATGGTCTACCATATCAAAGGCCGAAGAGAGGTCCAGTAAAACTAGGACCATAGAGCGTCCAGTATCAGTGATTACAAGAATATCATTAAGAACTCTAACCAATGCTGTTTCAGTGCTATGCAATGGCTTAAAGGCAGATTGAAATTTCTCAGCAATATTGTTCGTGTCCAAGTACGCCTGGAGCTGGGAGAGAACTAGTCTCTCCAGGATTTTGGACAAGAACGAAAGCTTAGAGATCGGTCTATAGTTTGAAAGGTCATAACAGTCAGAATTTCTTTTTTTAAGAATCGGGTGGACTACAGCATGCTTAAAGGACAAAGGAACACAGCCTGAGAGCAAGGAAAAGTTCATAAGAAATAGGATACTAGGTCCGATTACATCAAAACAGTCCTTAGCTAAACAAGATGGAAGAATGTCAAGCACAGTATTGGTGTTATTCATTTGAGCAACTAGCCGCTTAAGAGTCAAAAGTGACACAGGCTCAAACTGGTGGAAAGTTGAAATGCACTCAGGAATGGGGAGAGGATATAAAGCAGGGGGGAGGGAGGACTTAAGAGATGAGACCTTTTTTAAAAAGTGATGCCAAGGGATCAATGGACAGTCCACGCCAAAATTCCAGCATGTGCAGTAACCCCGGAAAGCATGCAGTGTCTTCTGGATAGTGTGTGAAATTATCTGTTGTCACAAGTTGCATGAATGGGCCAGATCTTGTCTGGTTTTGTACAGTCAGTCTTCTTAACGCCTGCTGTGGTAACTAGCTGGAAGACATGTTTAAATCATTAAACTCTGTCTGATTGATGTTTAGGATGATGAGATCAACCAGCAGAGTCAGATGTCTGAGAAACTCAAACAGCAGCTGATCGACCAGGATGAGGTGAGTCTCACCTGAGTGTTACATTCCATACTATCCACTGATCGATGGATCACAGGTTAATCAATAGCTCTCCACCAGCTGCTGGCATCTATCCGCCAGGACTATGAGCGGCTGCAGGAGGAGCTGTCCCGCCTGCAGAGGGAAAGCGATTCAGCTAAAGAGGAGGTGAAAGAGGTGTTGCAGGCGCTGGAGGAGCTGGCTGTCAACTATGACCACAAGAGTCAGGAGGTGGAGAATAAGAACCGCTGCAATGAACAGCTGAACGACGAGCTTGCTCACAAAACTGTGAGTCCACAGTCAGAGGGATGGATGGATGTTTGAATGGATGCATGGATGGATTTTTGGATGGATGGATTTTTGGATGGATGGGGGTGGATGGATGTTTGGATGCATGGATGGATTTTTGGATGGATGGATTTTTGGATAGATGGATGAATTGATGTTTTGATGGATGGATGGATTTTTGGATGTTTGAATGAATGGATGGATTTTTGGATGTTTGGATGGATGGATGGATTTTTGGATGGATGGATTTTTGGATGGATGGGGGTGGATGGATGTTTGGATGCATGGATGGATTTTTGGATGGATGGATTTTTGGATGGATGGATTTTTGGATAGATGGATGAATTGATGTTTTGATGGATGGATGGATTTTTGGATGTTTGAATGAATAGATGGATTTTTGGATGTTTGGATGGATGGATGGATTTTTGGATGGATGGATTTTTGGATGGATGGGGGTGGATGGATGTTTGGATGCATGGATGGATTTTTGGAAGGATGCATGGATGGATTTTTGGAAGGATGCATGGATGGATGCATGGATGGATGCATGGATGGATGGATGGATGGATGGATGGATGGATGGATTTTTGGATGCATGGATGGGTTTTTGGAAGGATGCATGGATGGATGCATGGATGGATTTTTGGAAGGATGCATGGATGGATGCATGGATGGATTTTTGGATGGATGGATGGATTTTTGGAAGGATGGATGGATTGATGTTTGGATTGGATGGATGTTTGGATGGATGGATGTGTAATGAACCTGCTGTGTTTCCAGGTCAGTCTGGAGGCTGTTCAGAGGGAGCTGTCCTCCCTGCAGGAGCTCAGCTCTCATCATAAGAGGAGGTCAGCGGAGATCGTCACTTTGCTGCTCAGAGACCTCAGTGAGATCGGCAGTGTTCTCGGAACCACCGAGCTCAAAGCTGTGAGCCTCAAACTAGTTCTTCTTCTCATCTACTTCTACTTTTCATGTGTCTGAAAACAAACTCTGATTCTGTCTCTTCAGATGACTGAAGTGAGTGGAGTGATGGAGGAAGAGTTCACCTCTGCCCGACTCTACATCAGTAAGATGAAGTCTGAAGTCAAATCTCTGGTGAACCGCAGCAAACAGTTGGAGGTCAACCTGACAGAAAACACCTGCAAGATGAAGGCGAATGAGAAGGAGCTGAGCACGTGCCAGCTGCTTGTGTCGCAGGTGAGACAAATACAAACTGAGACACACACACACACACACACACACACACACACACAGCCTGTCTGAACAGGTGTGATGATAAATTCACCTGTGCTGTTTGTTTGTGTGTCTGCTTGTGCAGCTCCGGGCAAAGCTGGGGTCTCTCACCGATGACCTCCAGAAGGTGGAGCAGAAGAAGAGGCAGCTGGAGGAGAGTCAGGATGCTCTGATGGAGGAGGTCGCCAAGCTCCGCGCTCAAGGTAATACTGCCATGGTTACAGGAAACAGTAAACTCTGATTGGCTAATTTTTAAAAATCCATCACAGGTGAACAGGTAGAAACAATAAGAGACTCTGTGTTTGTGTGTGAGCAGGTCAAATGCACGAGCTGACAGTGATGGACAAAGAGAAAGAACACATGAGCCAGCTGAAGGATGTTGTGGAGATGAAGGTAAACATGGCGTGACGTCACTGTGAGCAAAGTAACAATCAACAGTCTGTCAAAGCTAAATCAGTGATAGAGGTGATGGAAGTGTCACTGTGTGTTCTATAGAGAACGCTGGAGGAACAGATGGAGAACCACCGGGAGGTTCATCACAAACAGCTGAGTCGACTCCGAGATGAGATCGATCAGAAACACAGAGACGTCGACCGACTCAAAGAGTGAGTTATTGATTATTATTGATTGATTATTGATATTACTAATTACTGAGTGATTGAGCTGCTCTCAGACTCTTCTCAGCTGTTCTGGGTTCAGTCACATCGTTCATTTTAAAGAGATTTGTTATTGGTCAGATTTTTGCTTCAAGCATGTGTTTTGTCAGTGTCGAGCCGGCTGTTTCCAGCTTCTTTGTTTCTTTCAGCGTGAATCAGGCTCTGCAGCTGGAAAACAGGAAGCTTCAGTCTGACTTGGACAAACTGAGAGCAGAGGATCAGAACAAAGACCAGAAGCTTCAAAAGCTCATGTACGTTTGTCCCTCTGTTCTTGCAGTCGCCTCAAACATCGTGATTGAGGTTTTAGCGCCATCAGACATGGTTGTGTCCACATTCAGTTCACGATATAATCTGTGACGTCTAAGTGTGTCAGACAGAAATCATATATTTATTTATCATGTTATTTTTCTCATTTAAACTCCTGCGCCGCTCAGATGACATCATTGCATCATGTTGCCTCCTTCTGCTTCCACCTACCGTTTCTCTGACCAATCAGTGAACTCACATTAACAGGCAGTGGGTGTAAACGGAGTTCAGGTGGGTCATGCTAAACTCTGCTTGTGTCTTCAGGTTTGTGAACGAGAAGAGAGAACAAGCCAAAGAAGACCTGAAGGGTTTGGAGGAGACAGTGGTATGAGATTGTATTTTCACTGGCATAGATGCTCAGGGTCCAGAAGTGCTTCTGTGCAGCACCACAGTGGGTGTTACATCAATCTATGAATGAAGTGCAGATTTTCAATTCAACTAAAATTTTATATGAACTGTTGAAATGCGTGCTCAATCATCCAGATAAGGAAATCCATAAAAGTTGATTCTGTTTATCTTCTCTTTATGTATTATTGTAGGTCTACATTACAAGATAAAGCGCCTTGAGGCGACTGTTGTTGTGATTTGGCGCTGTATAAAGGATTACTCCTGAAAGTCTGCAAATAAGCTCTTCAGTTAAGGGCCTCCAATTCAATTTTTCAATTTCATTTCGTCATCAGGACGCTACAACACAGAGCAAACACCATCCCCACAGACACAGCGGCCAGGGAGGCAGAAGAACATCAAGAAGGCCCTGAGTAAATGTGGTTATCCCAGCTGGACTTTTGTCAAAGCTGGGAAGGCGCCAAAAGAAAGCTCCAGCTGATCCAAGAGAGAAGGACAACCGCTGCCTAACAGAAAACCTGTAGTGATCATGTACGTGTCAGGAGTATCAGTACAGTTGAGGCGCATTTTTCCTAAACACCGGTTCTCTGGGGCTTTCAAGCCCCAAAACATGTTGCGCCAGAAATTGGTCCACCCCAAGGATCGGGTCCCCCGACACAAACAGAGTAACAGAGTGTACGCTGTTAAGTGCAGGGGGATTGCCAGGATTTATAAATCGGAGAAACCAAAAAACCTCTGGTGAAGCGGATGGCACAACATAGAAGAGCCACCTCGTCAGGCCAGGACTCTGCAGTCTTCTTGATGCATGCAATCAATAACTTAACTGCTTAAATAACTTTAGGCCTGTGGCCCTCAAACCAATTGTGAGTAAATGCTTTGAGCAGCTGTTTTTGTAGCACATCAAGGACATTCTCCCAATAAACCCAGATACCCTTCAATTTGCATACAGAACCAGTCTATCCATCTCCACCACCCACCACCTTATGCTGTCACACCTGGAGAGGAAAACACCACAGTCACTGACTTCAACCACTTTTAACACAATCATCCCACACCAGCTGGTGGAGACACTGATGCTTCCAGGTGTGGACACTGCAACCTGCAACTGGGTTCTCAGCTTCCTGACAAAATTCAATTCAGCTTTATTTATACAGCCCCAAATCACAACAACAGTCGCCTCAAGGCGCTTTATATTGTAAGGTAGACCCCACAATAATACATACAGAGAAAACCCCAACAATCATATGACCCCCTATGAGCAAACACTTTGGTGACAGTGGGAAGGAAAAACTTTTAACAGGAAGAAACCTCCGACAGAACCAGGCTGAGGGAGGGGCGGGGCCATCTGCTGCGACTGGTTGGGGTGAGAGAAGGAAAACAGGATAAAGACATGCTGTGGAAGAGAGACAGAGATTAATAACAGATATGATTCAGTGCAGAGAGGTCTGTTAACACATAGGTTGTGTCCAAATTCACGGGCTGCATCCTCCTGAGGACGCATTTGTAGTCCGATTACGTCACAGCGACGTGACGAAGGCTGTCCACCCTGTGTAGAGCTTTCCTCTCTGCCTCAGTGCAGTTTCTGTGCCACACGTTGATGCCAGAGCACAGAACATTCTCCACCGCACATCTGTAAAAGGAGATGAGGACTGAGCTCTCAAGTCTCGCACATCTCAGCCGCCTCAGGAAGTAGAGCCTCTGGTGAGCCTTCCTGATCAGGCTGGAAGTGTTTTTCCAAATGAGGTTGCTATCTAGGTACATACCCAGGTACTTGTAGCTGGGTACTACTTCGACTGCAGATCCTCCGACGTGCAGGGGTGTGTGTGTGTGTGTCTTCCCCTCCTCAAGTCCACAGTCATCTCCTTCATCTTCTTCTCATTTAAGCAGAGATTGTTTTTCCTGCACCAGTCCTCTAAGTGTTCCACCTCCTTCCTGTAGCCGGTCTCATCATTGTTGGTGATGCAACCAACCACAGCTGCAAACCTTACAATATGACAGCCTGGATGGTTGGGTGAGCAGTGTGAACAGGAGGGGACTTAGCACACTCGTGTTAGGATCCTCAAAGCGGGCGCAGAACTGGTCGAGAGCCTCAGGCAGAGAAGGATCCCTGGGGCATTGTGTATCCCTAGTTTTGTAGTCAGTGATGCACTTACCCCTCCACATACTGTGTGGATCCTGGGAAGAAAAATAACAGTCTATCTCCTGTGTGTATGTGGCTTTGGCTCTCGTGACGCCTGCAGTCATTTCTCTTCTAGCCCTCCTGAGTTCCTGTGCGTCACCAGACCTGAAGGCGGCTTTCAGCAGGGCATGGACTTCTTCTTTGTTTTCTTTCCCGCCTGTCCCGTTTGGCTCTTTTGCCATCAGAATTATTGTCTAAAGGCAAAGAAAGATGCCCAACGGATTTACTTTACCAGATTGACCATCCCAGCCTTGCCGTGTTGGTCTATTTGATTTACCTTTGCTTTTATTGTTTATTTTATTTTATTTTCACTTGCTACACTTGGGACAGACTTGACTGGGGAAAAGAAAAGGGAGAAAGAAAGAGGGGGAAAAAAACAGCGGGGAAGATGAACGGTGATAAAGGGCAAAAAACAAAAACCAACAAAAAAAACAGACAAAAAATACAATCACCTGGATCACCTGTTGAGAAAGAAAAAAGAGAAAACAAGCAAAAAAAGAGAGCAACATAATAAACAACATCATGATGATCTATGTGAATATAACAGTAAATATTAAACATTATTGTGCAGCACGTAAGATCGACAGCGCACAGTGTGCTTTGAGGTAGGAGCCAAAAAGGGTGTAGTTTGTGGGTGTGATCACCCGTGTGTACACCTGTGAGCATGGACGCGCTTGTATTTAACAGGTTCCTTCATGTAATGATCTGCTAGACGGTGTGGGGGGCCACAGCCCCGTCCTCCAGGGCATAAAGCAGGTATGGAGGAGATCCAGGCTCCAGACATCCAGAGGCCCCCAGAACACAAGAGACCAAGGAAGACCAACAGAGGGGCAGCCGCGCCACTGTCCCAGAAAGAGCTGAGGAGAGTCCCAGATGAGGGCTCACTCAGCAGCCGCGGAGCAGAAGCCAGAGGGGGTTGCAGTGACGTGCCCGTGAGCTCCGCCGGCAGCCAGCTGCGCCAAAGTGACCGAGCCCCAGCCGAGAGGCCGAGGGCACCCCACCCCCGAAGGGGCCCGAGCGAGCCCCAGGCCCCAGGCCCCGACAAGCAGCCACCAAGGAGTGAGCCGGTGTGTACCTGGATGCCCATCCCCGGACACAAAGAACCACCAACGCACCGATGTCTGAGGGCGTCTGCCACTGGCAGGGGGAGTGGTGGGGGGAGATAGGCCTCCATACCTTGGAGGGCCTGAGATGTCCCCAGAGAGGTGGCGTCTGATACCCAACCTGACATATAGACACAGACATACAGGCACACACAGATACAAACATCCATCCCCACCCTCATGCTCTCATATGCACTTACTCCACACTCAACCAACGTGGAGACAGACATAAAGAGACGCTGTACACACGATCACACTCCCCAAGCGTACTCTACAAACCGGGTCTAGGTACCCTTGCCCCTGGAGGGGGAAACTGCACCCAGACCCAGGTGGTGTTACCCTTTTCCCTGGGGTGGAGAGAAGCAGACCGCCCCGACTCCGCAGCAGCAGGGAGGCCCCACACTCCAGACCCCAGTCGGACAGCCAACTCCTCCTCCTAGCCCCCCCCCCGCTCCTACAGGCAACAGAGAATGGGGGGGCAGATTGAGAGGTGGGCAACGACGCCAGGGGTGAGGTTGTACACCCTGCTGGTCTTCTGGATGCTGTGTAGCGTGCCCGCCCCCAAGGTCCTATATGTATGTGTTATGAGAGTGTGAGTAATGTGAATGTCTAAGTTGTGAGATAAAATTAAAGCACAGGCGGCCAGAAGGGGACGGGGGGGGATGCCTCCCCTGACCCCTGGTGACACACCTTTACCCAAAGGCCTTGCATGTGTGGGTGATTGTGGTGGAGCGGGAAGAGGGAGGCAGCCGGAGATGGGGAGGGAAGGAAGGGAGGGGCAAGTGGCCCCACCCTGTGCAGAGTCACCGTCACTGGGGCACACAGTGATGGTTTTGAGTGTGGTTTGGAGCGTCGTAGTGGGGGATGGTAGGCAGAGACCAGCATAATACAGATGTGGTCTGAGAGGCTGAGGTGGGGCGGGGTACTGCTCTGTATGCATCTCGCATGTTGGTATAAACATGGTCCAGCGTGTTATTTCCCCGTGTCGGTATGGTGACATGCTGATAAAACCTTGGTAAGATGTCTGTCAGGTTTAAGTGGTTAAAATCCCCAGCCACTACCTAAAAACCTTCCAGGTGCCTATTCTGAAGCGAGCTGATGTGATGGTGTAGCTCCTTCAGTGCGTTGTTAGCATTAGCATGCGGTGCTATGTAGGTTGCTATGACAAAAAACTCCAAAAACTGAGAAGGTGAATAGAATGGGAGACTTTTCACAGTCATGAGTTCTACATCCTGAATTGAATTGACTGAAGCCTAATCTTGAAAGTAAGATAGTGTCTGTCTCCTGAATCCAAACTGGAAGCTGGTTCCACAGAAGAGGGGCCTGAAAACTGAAGGCTCTGCCTCCCATTCTACTTTTAAATACTCTAGGAACAACAAGTAGGCCTGCAGTGTGAGAGCGAAGTGCTCTAATAGGGTGATATGGTACTACAAGGTCATTAAGATAAGATGGGGCCTGATTATTTAAGACCTTGTATGTGAGGAGCAGGATTTTGAATTCAAAATGGCAGCCACAGATGAAAAACCATCTCAGTCAGCACACCTCAGGGGTGTGTCCTGAGCTCGCTGCTGTTTAGACTGTTTACACATGACTGTACAGTCAGATCCAGCACCAACCACATTGTGGTTTCCAGATGACATGTCAGTGCTCGGTCCCATCAGTTACGGCGTTTAGTCCGTTTACAGAAAGGACATGAAGCAGCTTGAAGTCAGGTGTAGATCCAAAAGTCACAATCAATGTGGACAAAATGAAAGAGAGTGATTTCAGGAGGCCCGGCAAAGATCACCACACAGACCTCACCACAAATGGTGCTGCTGTGGACAGGGTGAGTAGTGTTTAGTTCCTGGGTATACTTTTGTTAAACGTCTGAAAGTCTACTCTTCAGTCACATGCTGGATTCTTGGTTTCCTCTGTGATGATGTACAGAAGCAAAATGATAAAGTCCAAAATGTCTTACTGCTGATGTGAGACCAGCTGAGTCTCTGTTTCCTCCAACAGGCCAAAGAGCTGCAGATGCTCAACGACCTTCGCAAACTCTTCATCGACGACATCGGAGCTCGAATCAAGAATGTAAGAATAAAAAGTAGCTTTACTTTGAGATTCAGAGCAGCAGAGCTTTGATTCGTCACACAATTGCTGATGTCACTTCCTGCTTTGAATGGTGTCGCTGCTCCAGGTTTACAATAAGCTCATTTATCATTTTTCAGCTTATTTACATTCAAATTTAATAAAGTTTAAAGAGTACCATTGCGACATTGCATTTCCACTGATGTTAACCTAACTGATCTGCCTCAGTCCATTTTGTGAGGAGTTTTAGGGATCAGTGTGTGTGTGTGTGTGTGTGTGTCCGTCCAGTGATAAAGTCTCATGTGTTATTGTCATGATCAGAGTTCAGAGAATGACAGCGATGAGGCTGGTGGCAGTTTGGCTCAGAGACAGAGGATCGTCTTCTTAGAAAATAACTTGGAGCAGCTCAGCAGGGTCCACAAGCAGGTGAGTGATCTCACCTAGTCTCTAAGCCCTACCCACAGGGTCACCCTCAACTGGTGTCTCCCCCATTGGAAGTTTGTGTTTCAGTTTTTAAAACCAGGATCTTTAGTGTGGGTCTGTCATTGACAGGTCACTCTGTGATTGGATGTTTGCTGATGTTGTGTTTGTTGGCAATTATTTCTTGAAATATGACAGAGTACAGATCCTGCAGTGAAGCTTGTGTCTCCAGCTGTGATCCTCTGTGTGACCATGTGAATGAGAAGCAGTCTCTCAGGTATAATAGTGCATAAAAGCCTAAGAATTTAGACGTGTAGACAGTGTAGAAGCTTCCAGGTGAAGGGACACTAAGTCCTATGATAAGGTGTAGACTTAGGCAGTGATGGGAATAACGGCATGTGATTACAAGTAACGCCGTTAATTTTTTCAGTAACGACTAATCTAACTAATTACTATTTCTATCGTAACGCAGTTACCGTTACTAACAAGAAAATGCGGTGGCGTTACTATTTTTCAACAAACAGACGGTTGAAGCTGTGTTCAGTTGACCACATCTTATATCAGTTGCATGGAAATAGCTGTAAGTAATGTGGGCGCTACAGCTTTCAGCAGCTCCGCACGTTCCCGCTGACAGCAATCACTTTCTGCCTGATGATCACTTTTTCTCACAACACCTGCAGCTTAGGGTGCAAAACAATCGCACGACTGCTGCTGTTTGACTGAGGAAGAATAAAGTAGTCGTGGTAAGCCAATCACATGACCACTTAAAGACAAAGCAACAAGGTGACATATACCCAGAGGTGGGTCGAGTGTCCAAAAATTGTACTTAAGTAAGAGTAGCATTACTTTAAAATATTATTACTCAAGTAAAAGTGAAAAGTAGTCTTCAAAAATGTTACTCAAGTAAGAGTAAAAAAGTACTTGGTGAAAAAACTACTCAAGTAGCGAGTAACTGTTTGAAATGTCTGATTTATTTTATAAATAAATGCTATCAGACAAACAAAAATAAATATACAAATTTTAGTATTTTCAACAGGAATATATGTAAAAACATCAACAAATTTTTTTCCAGATTTCAGTTTTTCACAACATAAAGCTTTTTTTCACCAATACCTACAGTAAATAATATAAACATATAAACAGTGCAAACAATTTCCAGTGACAAGATATGCTGTAAACTTTATATTAATTTTTGGAGATGTTTTTTACTAACTCTTGTTGAAAAACAAAATCCTGTCATTCATATCCCGCACAAACAGTTTGCAATGAATTCCAGATTAAGTTTAAAATAAGAATGCGTGCAAGGCTAAGCAGTGCTAGCCAATAGATCCTCCTGTTTGGCTGTTACTCTGGGAAAAGACGAAAGACGGTGATGGAAGCGTGACTGGAGCTGCGATGTAGCCTATATAATATTTATATTGTACGAACGTGATAATTATGTATTTTGTAATAACGTGATATTATATTGTTCAAACGTGAAAGGTATATTGTTAGAACAATATACTTTTCTATTTTTCTTTTGGCTGGGTGGCAGCTCTACGCTTCCGTATCCAAGGCTTTTCAATGTGACCTCACAAAATTGTGACGACTACAACAACCATGAAAAGAGTTGGATGGACATTGCTGCTCAATCACAGTTGCCTGGTCAATGTTTTTCATTAGTAATTTAGCAAAGTTGACAGTGGTGTGTGTGTGTGTGTGTGTGTGTGTGTGTGTGTGTAAGACGGAGAGAGGGAGAGCGAGAGAGCGAGAGACAGATTTTGTATGATAAGCTTCATGTTATGGACGCACAGTTTGAGCACTCAGGTCGCATCAGAGCATCAGGCCGTGTGAGACCCTACATCGTGACCTATGAACTTCTAACCCCTGCAATTCAATTGTACAGTTTGAGCAGGAGCTGAATAATGCGACGGGAAAAAATCGCACAGTGTTTGCCCAGCTTAATGCAGACTGTTTAAACTAAACAAGCTGCTGCTTCACATAATAAACCCTGTCAGCTGCAGTATTGCCTTCTGTTTTAACAGTTAAAGCAGTAGAGACGAGCTGTTTGCATGTGCGTGGAACTCTAGCGTCATTAAACAGGCTAGCTGTTAGCTTATAGCTCACGCTAGCTGACCAGTGAGCAGTTAAAAAGACAGCTGAAGCTGCACAAAACACCCACAAACTTGTCTCTCTACAACGTAGCGCCGAAAATATGACTCGCAGCTTGAGCTCGACACAGCTTCTGTAACATAAGACTGACATCCAGCTAACCACAGCTAAAAAGATATTTAGAGAAAACTTACCGTTTCCTCAGGTTACACGAGCTGAGTTTTTTTCACGCTGAAAAGTTAGTTTGTTTTGGCTCTCACTGAAGACACCGACGCTGAAGACATAGCTGTTCTTTTGTGCTGCTTTTAAGAGAAACATTCTTTGTATATGAGGAAAATGCTGTTCATCCTCTTCAGCTGTAGCGTAGACGACTGGCTCTGCCATGTTTTCATGTTTCTTCTTTCTGTGTGTCCGCTACTTTGAAACGCTTGGGCCGCTCTGCCCGCCACAGTTTCAAACTGGTCATGACTGGTCATGTCAACTCCTCAGCAAGGAAAATCGCTATTGGCTGTCCTAAAAGTCGCTAGAGGTCGCTAAAAGACGTCATCACCTAATTTGCATAATTGGTCATGCTAATATAATTGTAACCTACGCTGTTGGAGAGAGAAATAACATCATGGAAGAGACACAAAGTGAGCAAAAAACGTCCTAAATGCATTTAGAATTTATTTAGAACTACAAATTAAATTTCTTTTAGCAATTTTTTTTAATGTCACAATTCCAACCCTGTTCCTTTATCCGGGCTTCGACCAGCAAAAGTGACCCGAAATAGGCGCTCTGGTGGAGTTACTTTATGTGTGTGTGTGTATGTGTGTTTATAAGTAGTTTTAAACCTTGTGATCCACAAAACAGCATAACAGTAAAAGAAGAACTGCGTTACAGTCAGTGAGGAAGCAGCGGCTTCGCTCATGCGCGATTCATTTGCAGTTTGGACGCATAGGTGTGAACATCTCCTGCAGCTGGGGGAGGACTATCCTCCGCCCGTGAGCGCTTTAGCACGGGTGAGGTGCCCACGGCAGCACCCGCTGCTTGTTGAGAGTAAGAGCAACACGCCCTTTCACGTCAAAAAGTTGTCATAAATAAGTCTCCAATAACACCAGAAAAAGTTGCCAGATTTGTCGCTAGTCGCTTTTTAGAAAAAAAGTCGCTAAGGGGCTCTGAAAACCCGCTAAATATAGCGACAAAGTCGCTAAGTTGGCAACACTGACTGAATGGCCACATCTGATTGATAAAAAAGTTACCGGAAACTCCACTGGCAGCATGTTATCTAATGTGTTAAACTAATTATTTTTTTAAAAAGTAACGAGTCGAATTTTGCAAATGTAGCGGAGTAAAAGTACCGTTTCTTCTTCACAAATGTACTCAAGTAAAAGTAAAACGTATCGTGCAAGAAAGGTACTTTAAAAGTAAATTTTTTTTCAAAAACTTAAGTAAATGTAACTGAGTAAATAGGGTTAGGGTTAACCCTAACCCTACCCACCTCTGTATATACCAGTTTTTAAATTGTGTTGATAGGCCACATAAAACCAGACTCATGATAAACAATATATACGCGTGTTTTTTCCTCAATAGTTTCTTCACATTCACTGTCTAAGGACAGCGCAGCAAGCACTCTCTGCTTATGAGCAAACCCCCCCCCAAAAAAAACCCAAAACAGGGGAAGTTTTAGGAGTGGCGGCAAGAGAGAGAGAGAGAGAGAGAGCGAGTTTTGAGATGTGAGAGATTTGTGACGTTTAGCGTGTTTGGAGTGTGTAGTTAGTGTGTTGTCTTGTGTAGTTAGTGTGTTGTCTTGTGTAGTTAGTGTGTTGTCTTGTGTAGTTAGTGTGTTGTGGATAGTTTTGTGTTGTGTGTCAGAACAATGAGGCGACTGCTGTCTCCAGGTAGAAACAGGAGTGATACACCTGCTGCTGTCAGACCTGCAGGTATCAGGCTGTGATGTTTCCTTTATAGTGGACAGAAATTATTTTTTTGGAGTGGCACAAATAATTTGTGGCATCTTATTCAAGAATGGCTGATTGTTCTGTAAACAGTTTGAAATGGTTATTTAAAAAAGGTAAAAGGTAAATGGATGCAAATAACTTTGTTGTTTGGAAAATTTGTGCATATGATTTTAAAATTGACGATTTATATTTGCATTTAAAGTTATGAAATATGATTCATTAAACATGTTTGTGGTTGTTACAGTAAAAAATATAACTTTTTCTACTCGGATTTTATGTTTTTTGTCTGATTTTAGATCAATTGTGTTAATACAGTATGTCAAAATGAAAACGTAACTGTAAATTCAGACACGTGAGGTTGTGCTGAAAAGGATGATACCAAACAAGGCAAAGTAAATAGTTTTTAAAGGTGAGATGTGGAGGAAACATCAAAAGTAGTTAAAAATGGATAATTATACCCTGGACCCCGGAGGGTTAAACACTTTTTTTTAAAGTAACAGAATAGTTACTTTCCAAGTAATTAATTACTTTTAGAATCTTGTAACTCAGTTACTAACTCAGTTACTTTTTTGAAGAAGTAACTAGTAACTGTAATTAATTACTTTTTCAAATTAACTTGCCCAACACTCCACTAGGGACCGCTTGAGACAAAACAACATCTGGCGTCTCAGTCAGGGTTGCTTTCACGGTCACTAAGACAACAGGCTGTTAGGTGAAAGGTGAGTGAATAGGGAAAAGCACTTAGTACATGTTTAGCAGAGTTTGTAGGTGCTGCTCCCCTGGATTGGACAAGGCAGATTGCTGAGAAGCTGGGACCAGCCCGAGGCACCGACGATGGGAGAATTAAGTGTAAACTATGATTTCTCCCCATCAATTTTAATCAATCAGATAGATGCACAGTCTCATATAAAACTTTGTATACTGATAAGTTGAGGAACTCTGATCTGCAACTTTACAGCCTGTGGTCTTCTGAACAAAGGGGATCCATGTACATGATAACATGTAATCATTCATCGCCTGCTTTAATAAATAATAATTAAAGAAAGAAGTGTTTTACTGGGGATTCCTCAAGGTGGATAAACAAACACGCTTTCAAGTCACATAACTGACAGTAGCTGTTTCCTCCAGCTGGTTCGGGATAACGCTGAGCTCCGCTGTGAGCTGCCCAAATTGGAGAAGCGTCTCCGGGCTACAGCGGAGCGAGTGAAAGCTCTGGAAACTGCTCTGAAAAATGCAAAAGAGTCAGCCGTGAGGGATCGCAAACGCTACCAGCAGGAAGTTGACCGCATCAAAGAGGCTGTGCGGTCCAAAAACCTGTTCAGGAAAGGACACTCGGCTCAGATTGGTGAGAAGATAACTTAAAACAAGCCAAGTCTGATATGTGATGTGATAGGCTGTTTGTCTTTACCTAAACTCACCTGTTACCTGCATTCATATAGCCAAGCCAATAAGAGCCGGTCATCAGCACCATCAGAATCCGTCCTTCTCCCATGCTATCCGACCTACCATCAGAGGAGGGGGTGCAGGGTCCAGCCCACAACACCAACCCCCCCGACACCAACCTCAGCAACATCTCCACCAGAACAGCAGCAGCAAGTAGGCTCCAGGTGAGTCACACCTCAGAAACCATGGCACACAACTACAAAGCTTCAGCCACAACTTTATTTCTGTCAGCACTGCTTGTCAAACTGATCTGTTTTATTACAGCTCATTAAATAAAATGCTTGGGAGCTTTTCTACTGTATATTTGAGTGGAGGAAAACAGGATAAAAGACATGCTGTGGGAGAGAGCCAGAGATTAATAATAACTAATGATTAAATGCAGAGAGGTGTATAAACACATAGTGAGTGAAAAAGCTGACTGAAGAAGAAACACCCAGTGCATCATGGGAATCCCCCAGCAGCCAACACCCACATAGCAAGCAGGTCTGGCCCGGATCTGGTATCAAGCCGGGCCTGCTGGTTGACTTCTGGCATGGTAAGTGGTATGTCATCCAGATGTGGGCCAGGCCTGGCGTAGATGCCACTGTTTATGTTCCTATTTTCCTATTTTAGTTAGAAGACCCAAATGCCATGTTGCAATTAGAGATGGCACGATACCGATACCGATATCATAAATTTGGATATCTGCCAATACCGATATGAATCCGATGTAGTGTGTTTTTTAATCAATAAAACTTTTTTTAATATCTTGCTGCTTTTTGTATAAGTTCATACTCAAGTTAAAAAAAACACTAAAGCTATTCTGTTATACCTTTATGCAAAAAATGCACTGCACCCAAAATATTTCATAGTTCAGCAAAACTGATCAATCTAATAAACTTAAACCTGCTCCATCCTCCCTGTTCTGGTGTTTTAAAGAGTAAGCAACCTAACTAATAGGGTTCTAAAACTCCCAGCAAAAAACCCCAAAAAATAGGGAACCACCCTCCACCTCATGATGCTTAATCGACGTAATCAACTTTAATTTGATGCAGTGTGGAAAAAAAATACACAGAAATAAATTAATTTTGAAGAGTAATTAAATAGATTCATCATCTTTCTTCAACAGAACTGCAGACTGCACAGATGGTTCCCTAAGGAAAAAGTACTATAGCTTACTAGGGTATATTAGACTTAATAGTTACTATATACAGTAATGGACGACAGACAAACGCTTTTAAATCTCCAATTCTCTTACTCGCATTGCTCGGATCCATATTGGAACCTGGGCAGTGTTGGGGAGTAACGGAATACATTTACCGCGTTACGTATTTAAAATACAAAATATGAGTAACTGTATCCGTTACAGTTACCGTTTAAAAAGGTGGTATTTAGAATACAGTTACTTTGTTGAAATAAATGGATTACACAAGGGTATTTTCCTGTTTCATATTATGAGAGAGCACCTTTTTGTTGTTGTGCTAAGCTAATAGGCAGAATGCTACAGGCATCGCCCTAAATAATGTAGCCTCATGGGCAGTGTAGTCCGTGCTGCAGGGAGAATGGACTGCTATACACGTTATGTGTCTGTGAGCGCGAGGAGGGAGAAAAAGGAGAGTAGAAAAGTACGAGTTGTCATCGAGCAGAAACAGGAGCTGGAAGCACATATTATTATAGCATATATAGCATATAATAATAACCCGTGTCACTCCTTACTCTTAAGCGATTAGTTGAGCAACTGAATAATACTAATCCTATATATATCCTCCCATCTTGCATAGTATAGGTATAGTATATCGACCCGTCAGCTTTTAAACATGCCGTAGTCCAGCCTGGTCTTAAAAAAAGGAACCTTGATTATAATGATTATGTTAATTGCAGGCCGAGCTCCCATTCCTGTCTAAAATTCTCGAGAGGATAGTTTTTTCACAACTCCTGTCATATTTGGATGCGAATGACATTATTGATAAATTCCAGTCTGCCTTTAAACCACGTCATAGCACCGAAACAGCTTTGCTTAGAGTCCTAAATGATCTTCTAATTGCTGATACTGGATGCGCTGCGGTCCTAGTTCTATTGGATTTATCCTCGGCATTTGAAATGGTCGATCACAGCATGTTGTTAGCGAGGCTTGAGCATAATAATAATGGATTGGATTTATACAGGGAGTGCAGAATTATTAGGCAAGTTGTATTTTTGAGGAATAATTTTATTATTGAACAACAACCATGTTTTCAATGAACCCAAAAAACTCATTAATATCAAAGCTGAATGTTTTTGGAAGTAGTTTTTAGTTTGTTTTTAGTTTTAGCTATTTTAGGGGGATATCTGTGTGTGCAGGTGACTATTACTGTGCAGAATTATTAGGCAACTTAACAAAAAACAAATATATACCCATTTCAATTACTTATTTTTACCAGTGAAACCAATATAACATCTCCACATTCACAAATATACATTTCTGACATTCAAAAACAAAACAAAAACAAACCAGCGACCAATATAGCCACCTTTCTTTGCAAAGACACTCAAAAGCCTGCCATCCATGGATTCTGTCAGTGTTTTGATCTGTTCACCATCAACATTGTGTGCAGCAGCAACCACAGCCTCCCAGACACTGTTCAGAGAGGTGTACTGTTTTCCCTCCTTGTAAATCTCACATTTGATGATGGACCACAGGTTCTCAATGGGGTTCAGATCAGGTGAACAAGGAGGCCATGTCATTAGTTTTTCTTCTTTTATACCCTTTCTTGCCAGCCACGCTGTGGAGTACTTGGACGCGTGTGATGGAGCATTGTCCTGCATGAAAATCATGTTTTTCTTGAAGGATGCAGACTTCTTCCTGTACCACTGCTTGAAGAAGGTGTCTTCCAGATACTGGCAGTAGGACTGGGAGTTGAGCTTGACTCCATCCTCAACCCGAAAAGGCCCCACAAGCTCATCTTTGATGATACCAGCCCAAACCAGTACTCCACCTCCACCTTGCTGGCGTCTGAGTCGGACTGGAGCTCTCTGCCCTTTACCAATCCAGCCACGGGCCCATCCATCTGGCCCATCAAGACTCACTCTCATTTCATCAGTTCATAAAACCTTAGAAAAACCAGTCTTGAGATGTTTCTTGGCCCAGTCTTGACGTTTCAGCTTGTGTGTCTTGTTCAGTGGTGGTCGTCTTTCAGCCTTTCTTACCTTGGCCATGTCTCTGAGTATTGCACACCTTGTGCTTTTGGGCACTCCAGTGATGTTGCAGCTCTGAAATATGGCCAAACTGGTGGCAAGTGGCATCTTGGCAGCTGCACGCTTGACTTTTCTCAGTTCATGGGCAGTTATTTTGCGCCTTGGTTTTTCCACACGCTTCTTGCGACCCTGTTGACTATTTTGAATGAAACACTTGATTGTTCGATGATCACGCTTCAGAAGCTTTGCAATTATGAGACTGCTGCATCCCTCTGCAAGATATCTCACTATTTTTGACTATTCTGTGCCTGTCAAGTCCTTCTTTTGACCCATTTTGCCAAAGGAAAGGACGTTGCCTAATAATTATGCACACCTGATATAGGGTGTTGATGTCATTATACCACACCCCTTCTCATTACAGAGATGCACATCACCTAATATGCTTAATTGGTAGTAGGCTTTCGAGCCTATACAGCTTGGAGTAAGGCAACATGCATGAAGAGGATGATGTGGACAAAATACTCATTTGTCTAATAATTCTGCACTCCCTGTATAGCCCAAAGCACTTTACAATGCCACTATTCATTCACTCTCGCATTCACACACTGGTGGATGCAAGCTACGGTTGTAGCCACAGCTGCCCTGGGGCAGACTGACAGAAGCGAGGCTGCCATATCGCACCATCGGCCCCTCTGGCCAACACCAGTAGGCGAAGTGTCTTGCCCAAGAACACAACGGCCAGGACAGAGAGCCCGGGGATCGAACCGGCAACCTTCCGGTTACAGATGCGCTTCCCAACCCCCTGAGCCACGGTCGCTCTCCAATAGGTCCTTCTCGGTCAACCTGGGCACCTGCTCTTCCTCCGCTGCACCTGTCTGCTGTGGAGTGCCTCAAGGATCTGTGCTGGGCCCTATTCTTTTCTCGCTGTATATGCTCCCTCTAGGTGCAATCTTTGAGAAATACAATATCGCTTTTCACTGTTATGCTGACGATATACAGATCTACATTGAACTAGCTGATGATCCTGCTCTGTCTCTGCACTGCTTTCAAGAGTGAATGTGTCAGGTCAAAGAGTGGCTCTTAGGAAACTCTCTTATCTTGTCAAGGCTCTGAAGGCAGATGCAGGGAGACATGGAGAGAAAAACATAGGATGACGTAGGGAGATAACACAGACGAACCGGCAACAGGCAGGATAACACACAGGGCTTAAATACACACAGCAGTAATCAAGGGATGGGAGTCAGGAGAGGAACACACATGGGAAAAATCAGAGCTGATGAGACAGGGAGACGTAAATTGAACACCCTCACATGAGACAAAGACCTTCAAAGTAAAACAGGAAACTCACACACGCAAAGACAGACTCAGAGACGCGGGCTTAACACAGACCTGACTACAATAGAGGGGATACACAGAACCAAAACGTAAGAATAAACAAAGATACATCAAGAAATCAAAGATTAACAATACAGAACAGAAAACACTGGGTCACAGACCCAGGACCGTGACATATCTTAAATGATAATAAAACTGAAATCGTTGTATTTGATAGTAATATTCCTCGCGGACAATTTCACGATGCCTTTGGTTCCCTTGCCAGCTCCCTCTCTGACACTGTTAGCAATTGATAAACAAGTGTCCGCTGTAGTTAGATCTAGTTTCTACCAACTGCGTGTCATTTCTAAGGCTAGGCATTATGTTCTGCATAAGGACCTGGAAAAGCCTTTGTGACCTTCTGGAACTGGGAGGTTTGAATCTATTACCCCTGTTCTAGCTGACCTGCACTGCCTACCCATTAAATACTGCATCCAATTTAAAATACTGCTGCTTACTTTTAAAATTATCAACAACACAGACCGTGCGTTTGCCTTGGCTGCACCACATTTATGGAATAACCTTCCTATTGTTATCTGCGCGTCTGACTCTATCCAATCATTTAAATCACGGTTAAAAACCTATTTATTTAACCTTGCCTTTCCTGCTTGTTAATGCCTGCATCTGATCCCTAGACTTACTCTATTTTACCTTTTATACATATCTTTTGTGGTTTTGTGCTTTTAACATGTTTTACTTGATATGCATTTTATGCCATTCCTGTGTATTAGTAACACTGACCTGTTAGCATACTTGGTATTTTGTTATGGTCCTATAATGTTTATAATATTTCTGTCTTATTTTCTGTCTTTTATGTGAAGCACTTTGGTATACCATTGGTTTTTAAATGTGCTCTATAAATAAAGTTGTATTGTATTCTTTTGTTAGAGGATCTTCGGGTAGAGTTTTAAATCTCACATTGATATTCCAGAAGAGCGTAGCGGGTGTATGAGAGTCTTTGTATCTTTCACACACATGTTGTGTAATAGGGGGCAGAATCAATAGAAAAGCAAACAAAAAACAAAATAATGCACCTGTTTTAGGAGCCGAAGTAGCACGCTGCCATCACATCAATCCAAGATTAATTGGATTCCTCACAGTGTTATTGGAGGCCAAGGTAACGCCATTTAAAGTATCTGGTTAGATATCATGTTTTTAAGGTTTTTAGAAAACCCTGATGGACTAATCCCAGGCTATCGAGACTAGCAATTGGGACATGGAATGTCACTTCACTGGTGGGGATAGGTAACGACAGGCCAAGAGGACCATGGGTCAGGCAGTAGCCGAAGCAAAAACCTGGGTTTAGGTGGAATTCGGAGAGGCCGTGCTGAAAGCCTTTTTAATTCTACTGACATGTCATCTGTATGAAAAAGCAGAGTCTGTGTACAAGGGGGGGCGAATTGTCAATCACCGGGAGTGAGGCCACTTAAACAACTCCATGGTTGCAGAAGTCCTGGGGTGGAAGAAGTTTGGCCTAAGTTCCTGAAGGCTCTGGATGCTGTAAAGCTGTTTTGGTGGTTCCCATCTTTGCCCTCCCAGGAAAGTCTATGCCAGGGTGCTGGGAAAGAGAGCACATATCTACATGGATATTAAAGTCACTCGCTATAATTATTTTATCTACACTGATAAAAAGTCTGAGAAAACTGAATAGGAACAAACTCTTTCTCCCGGGTCAGAGTATGTTTAATATTTAATGTTGAAACCCTGAATTAACTGTTTAATCAGTCAGTTTGTTAACTTCTTTCTGAGTCGTCATTTTTTTTAATCACTCCCATTCTTCACAGGTAGCAGATGACTCTGGATCAGTTTCCTTTTCTGTGGATCTTTGAACTCTCCTGTTTTCACCACTCTGCCTATACTGGAACCACACCCCACAATGTTCTGCCTTAACAGCCATTCCACCTTAAACAATCCACCTTAACAGCCTTGCCAGCTTAACAAACATTCCACCCTAACGCAGGTGCTCTCTCTGACTGTTTTCTGAATTTTTGTTGTTGTTCTTTATTCTCAAACAATCAAATATCTTCAAAGAATTACCGCTAAGAAAAGTTAGTATCTTCTTTTTTTTTTTTTTTTAACTAAATGACATTTTTAGATTTTGGGGTCTCTGTTGCCTTTATTACACAGCACAGTGGAGAAAGAGAGGAAGGATGCTCTCGGATCAGTTCTGCCTGGTCGCTGCATCTGGTTGCCTTTAGCTGTGAGCTAAACCTGAGTCTGAATCTGAGTCTGTAAACCTGTCAGTGTTTACTCATCATGTTTAAGACATTCAACTCTCAGATTTAAAGCAAACAGATTTTTCACAGAGGTGCAGAATTCCTCGTTTGAAATTAAATTAAAAAATAGTTTATTATCTTTAAAAAGTGTTATTCTCCAAACCTAGGTAATCTGGAAATGCTGCTCCCTGATTCCAACTCCACCCAAGGACAAAAACTTTTAGCAGTCTAAACTCTACGCAGCCGTTTGTTGACTTCGGCAGTGAGCCACGCCAAAATAAAGGTCCCTAATGTTCCCTGCCCAATATGAAAGTCAAACAACAGATAGATTTCTAACCCAAGGTCCTACTCAAACAAGAGAAAACAGATTTCAACAGAAAAGGCTTCTCATTCATATCAGGCTGCTGCCGTGTTTAACATATAGTGAAAGAATACTCCAGGTTGTCTAATTTACAAAACTATTAATAACTATTTACAAAGAGCTTGATTAGGTCTCACAACGCCACACACACAAGTTCACTCACTTTACTCACTAATGAACTTTTTGACTCAGGAGTTTCACACAGAGAACACTCAAAAGTTACCATCAGAAACACACAGCTTGTTGTCCAGTCTGGGAACAGGAATCCAAGCAAACAACTCGGCTGTCAAGATATACCCACACAGGACCCTGGGAGGGAGGAGAGAGAAAAACCCACACCCACATTCTCTGGTGGGAGGGGTCACACAAATAAAAACACACATAACAATGATACTAAAATCAGTCAGGGCTGTAGACTAACTTTTTGCCACAGTTGCCTGGTGCACCTAACTTTTTTTCCTTAGGTGCACCACCACCTGTCAACACAAAGTTCTTTGTTTGGAGCACATTTCTACAAGAAAGACAAGTTACTGAAAAAATTGTTTAAAGTGCTTCACTGAGCTGAAATTTAAACTTAAAACATCTCAAGATATATTCAATAAAAAGAAAATGTAAATTACAAAGACCTGAAAGTGCCTGGCAGGCTTCAAAATGAACATCTCAGTATCTGAACAGCTTTATATCTTATGGACCCTCCCCCATTACAGTCACATGGCCCTCAGATGTCCTGTAATCTGGCCTTTTCCCCCTTTTTCCCCATGTGTCTGTGATGACACCTGTAACCCGGGCACACGTGACATCATTACTGTACATGGGGTTTACCTTCAAGACATTTTTCTTGTGAAGAATTATTTTGGACTTGAACTTAGTGAACGGAACATCTTCTTTGGGAATATCGTAGGCAATGTTAAACTTAATCATCACATCGGCCTCCTGTGACGACCTGTTTGCTGCCGCTGAAAGGCAGTGGGGAGAAGCCAGTGCATTTATCGCAGCATATAATGTGTTTTCTGAATGCACTGCTTTTTCAGCGTTTCTTTTTGAAACGTATTAGCTGCAGTCACAAATGCAGTATTGCCGGCCACAGTTTCTCCACACTCACTGCAGTAAATGCAGTGCGTCATGTTGTCAGCTTTACTGTATCTTAGCCAGGGAAACTGGTCAAGCCGCTCTCTTCCCAACGTATACACTTTACGCCTTTACTGTCAGTGGGCTCTGAGTCCATCGTATGTGGCTCATTATCTGATGCTGTCTCTGAACCAGTGTTAGACATAACCTGAGAGGTTGATGGCTCCGTGTCAGAGCACTCGCTATGAATTTCAGAGGGATCAGGCCTTAACGAAACAGTTATCAATCGTTCTTTTCATCTTTTCTCATTACCCACAACTACAGCCACTTCTATCAGGTCTAGGCTGCTCACCTCTGTCTATCTGCCTGCACCTTCAAATGTACACACACAGGCTTACATCTGGACCATGACCAATCAGAGAGCTCCTTCCCCTCACTATCTCTGATTGGTTTAGACCACGATACAGGCATAATGTGTGATGTTTTCTTTACTTGAATGACTGGTTGCACCGGTGCGACCTAGGATTCTTTTAGTCACACCACTGAGAAGTTAGGTCGCATGTCACACTCTAGAGCCTTGTTTATGTTGATGCATTAAAAACCTCAAATCTTTTTTTTTTAATGAAACAAATGTTTCTCACATTTTTTTTTTCATTTTGAAATAAAAATTTCAAAGTGTTACAACTTTTGATTATATGAGTTTTTAAACCATAAATATGATTGCAGCTTTAAAAGACGCTGCTAGAGGAATAAAATTCAGGAAATTCCAGGAACATGATCGAAAGTTTTTCTTTTTTTCTTTTTTTTAAAAATGAATTTAAAACTTGTTTTCCTGACGACAGTGTTGGATTGCAGATATTGATTGTGTGTTTTTAATGTGTTTATTACTGAAATGTAATTTAAGGAGTTTATTTTACTGTTTATTTATTAGCTTAAAGTGAAAAATGTGTATGTTACTTTTGTCACCCAGCTGGAAATGATCATGTGTCAGTGTGTTTGTGCGTGTGTTAGTGTTGTGGTTGTTGTTGTGAATCTGTAGTAAGTTTACAGAGCGGCGAGGCTGATGAATGACAGCTTCAAAGTGACACGATCAGCTGATGGCAGATGTTGTGAACAGGAAGTTAGTGGCATGATGTCAGCCAATCAGAATATCATGTTTTCTGCAGTGTTTGTGGTCACTTTACATCTCCAACATTATTCAGTATTGAAAGCAAACTAAAGCACATCTGTTTGTAAGTGTTTATTGATGTATTGGTAATGTTTACGTGCTGCTAATGAAAGTGTTTATCATAACTATGTTCATAATGTGCTGTAAGAACAAAGTGATACTGAAGTGATTCACAGGTTGTTGTAAAGACATCGAACATCACGTGTTTCTGAACTTGTCAAATAAAGTGAAAAATTGAGTGTTTATCTGACATCAGGAATAGCGTTTACTTCTTAATCATTTATTTAAACACTGGAAAAATTTGAGATCGGATGATTAAACTGATAAATTTTTCATATACAGGTCAGTGATGTATCTGGCTTAAGTAGTTAAGCTCGTGATTAATTACAACAGCTGTAATCGGGTTTATGTGAACTATTGGCATCGTTATTTATTTATGTTATATTTTGCACTCTGTTTTTGTTGAGATGGTGTATGCATCTTCAACACATTTGCTATTTTAACTGTCTTAAGGAGTGGAATGTCCCTTCTATTTTTTTTCTGTTTCTTGTAAAAAATCTAATAAAATTCAAGTCTTAAAAAAACACTGGAAAAATTCTAGAATAACATTTATAAAACAGACTTTTAGTCAGCCTCTCATGAACTGCCACTTTACCGTGACACTTTGGGGGTATCCAAATTCATGGGCTACATCCTCCTGAGGCCGCATTTGTTGGCCGACATGCCGAAGGCTGTCCAGATTCGTAGACTCCTCCAAATGCAGCCGACAAATGCGTCCTCCTTTTCTCCAAATTTGAAGGATGGGTCGGGTGTGTCCTTCGTGGCCCACCATATCCCAGAATTCATAGCGCGGCCCAGCCAATTCCAGTTTCCAACAATGGCGGTCACTACTAAGTTTTTAATATTAGGCAGACTACCACCAAATATGAATTCTGCGAACATTAGTCTCCTGCTAAAACCAGGCAAAGACCCTTTATTTCCCTCAAGCTATCGTCCAATTTCTCTTTTAAATGTAGACCTTAAAATAATCTGCAAAACTCTCTCAAAGAGATTAGAGAAAATAACCCCCTCTTAATTCATCCTGACCAAACTGGTTTCATAAAAGGTCGGCACTCCTCAACAAACACTCGTAGATTACTTAATTTAATAGACTGCTCATACAATAAAAACATCAAAACCATAATATTATCTCTAGATGCAGAAAAAGCATTTGACAGAGTTAACTGGAAATTTTTATTCGCAACTTTACACAAATTTGGTTTTGGAAACTCTTTCATAAACTGGATAAGAATATTATACAATTCCCCAACAGCTCGTATCAGAACAAATGTCCAGACATCCTCCAGCTTCTGTCTCCTGAGGGGCATCAAGACAGGGATGCCCACTCTCCCCTTCACTTTTTGCAATTTTTATCGAACCTCTAGCAGCAGCATTTAGACAGGCTACAATTAAGGGCATAAAATGTAAGAACATAGAACATAAAATCAGTCTCTATGCGGATGATGTGTTGCTTTTTCTGCAAAACACACAAACCAAGCTCTCTGAGGTAATTACTCTAATAAACTGGTTTTCAAGAGTTTCAGATTATTCAATTAACTGGCCAAAATCTACAGTTCTTCCCATTAACTGCTCCTTCCATAATTCTTCCTCTGCCCCACTACAATCTGGAAATATTAAATATTTAGGTATTAATGTTTCTCCTAAGCTTTCAGACTTAACTAAATTAAACCACATCCCACTTCTAAAGAAAGTAGAAGGCGATCTGACTAGATGGAAATCTTTACCCATATCACTCATGGGAAGGGTCGCCACTATAAAAATGATGATCTTGCCAAAAATAAATTACTTATTTTTGATGATCCCTAACAAACCATCACAAGATTGGAAATATATGAATCCAGAGATCTGAACCAAATTCCTTTGGAAAGATAAACCCCCACGTATCAGCTTAAAAACGCTACAAAGAACCAAGGATAGAGGAGGATTAGATCTGCCTAATTTTCACCAATACTTCTTAGCCAACAGGCTTCAGTTCATCTCAGAATGGTTAAAACATACCTTCTTAGATGAGCCCTGGCTAGATGTTGAACAGGCACTATGCAATGATCTAGAGATTTCAGACCTACCATTTATTAGCTCAAACATCAAAAGACATGAATGCTTTAAAAGTATCAACATCAGCTTTTCTCTGACAGCATGGTGGGAGTTTCTAAAAATAACGGAGTCTTCATTAATCCCATGCAAACGTACACCTATCTGGAATAACCCTGACATATTACAAAACAATAATATGATTAATTTCCCAGAATGGAGTTGTAAAGGAATTAAATACTTAGAATATATATTAGAGGGAACAGAATTTATTCCATTTGACAGACTAGTTGCACAATATGGGATCAACAAGAAAAGATTTTTAGAATATCAACAAATTAAATCCATAGTAAAAAAGAAATTTAACCTCAGTCAAGTTGAATTACAAACACCACCAAGTGCGGTACATTTTCTTACTCTTAAATCCCCCAAATTATTATCTAAAATATACAGAACACTTTCTAAATTAGATGAATCAATATCCCTTCCTATTGCAAAGTGGGAAGCAGATTTATCAGTCAACCTAGACCAAAACTTCTGGTCTCAGGTATGCTTAAAAACCTTTAAATTGATTAAAAATCCCAGTCTGCAATTAATACAATACAAAACACTACATAGAGTGCACTATACAGATCATCGGATGTTCAAGATGGGCTTTACATCTTCCAACAACTGCTCACATTGTCAAGGCAATACACCAGACAATTACATTCACGCTCTTTGGTTCTGTCCACCAGTGCAGAAGTTTTGGCACGAGATATGTGAAGACTTATCAAAGTGTCTGAAATGTAAAATTCCAACCTCCCCTTTAGTATGCTTGTTGGGAAAATTGGATGAGGTCACTACAGAAACTAATACAGTCCACATGGTTTTTACTGCCCTATGCATCGCCAAGAAAACGGTCCTCATGAACTGGAAAAACAAAAATAATCTTAATTCTAGCCAATATAGAAACCTTCTAATAGATCACATTAGTCTCGATATAGCCTCTGCCACCACATTAGATCAATCCCTCTGGGCTCCTTTGATCGGCTCCATCACCTAGCGGGGGTAGGGGGTCGTGGTTTGGTCCCGCCTTAGCTACTGTGGTTGATGTGGAGTTGGGACGGGCTTAGGGCGCCTGGAGGACCCCTAGAGACGTTATCCCTGGAGGGCTTAACCCGGGGGTTGTGTTCATAACCTGGTTAGTGGCTCTGGTCGCTCTTAGAGGTTGTTCTCCTCGTGGCTACGTGCAGCGGGGCTGGAGGATGGTCTGTACTGGTGGACGTAGGTTACTGGCCTGGCTGCCCCTGAGTGGATCCAGGGCAGGCGTGGAGGTTTGGGGTTCGGGGGTGCTTCGCCTCCGTGCTGGGGCTCTGGCTGGGCCTTGGGGGCTTTGGTCCTCGTCGGTGTGTCACCGAGGTTGTGAGTGGGTGGGTGCACGGGGGCTCAGCCCTGGCACAGGGGGCCTCTTGTGCATCGGCCTAACTGGGGGGCTCTTCAACTGGTGGGGAGGTTGTTCCATCCTTGCAGGAGTCCACTCTGCAGGTGGGGGAGAGACATAGGAGAGGTGGAGAATAAACTTAACCTGGGTGTCTGTTGTCTTGTGTAGTCTGGGAGATGATTGAATGTTGGGGTGGGTACAGTTTCC
Source organism: Copadichromis virginalis (assembly GCF_057382275.1). Taxonomy (NCBI): domain Eukaryota; kingdom Metazoa; phylum Chordata; class Actinopteri; order Cichliformes; family Cichlidae; genus Copadichromis; species Copadichromis virginalis. Next base: position 41,472,883 of record NC_140633.1, read on the forward strand.
TCTGCGGTGGGGTAGGGTGGGCTGCCCTGGGTCCTGTGGGGCTTGGCAGTGCTACCGTAGGCCCCGGTCTGGATGGACCTGGGCTCCCTTGCCTTGGTGGGTACCAGAGGACGGGGGTGCCTACTGGGGTCAGCGGGGGAGCTGGCCCTAGGGAGGGGCATCTTCCCCTCCCTCCTTTTCCTCCCCATCCCCGGCTACCTCCCTCTTCCTGCTCCACCACACTCACCCACACAGGTAGGGCTTTGGGGTGCGGGTGTGTCACCAGGGTGCAGGGGAGACATTCCCCCCCCCCCCCCCCCCCCGTCCCCTTCTGGCCACCTGTGCCTCAATTTTATCTCACAACTTAGACATCCACATTACTTACACTCTCATAACACACACATATATATAGGGCCTTGAGGGTGGGCACGTTAACGGCGTCCAGTGGACGGTCTGTGTACTCAAACCTGCCTCTGGCGCCGGTGCCCACCTCTCAATTTTAAATCCATGTAGACATTGAGGGTTCTCGGAAGGGGCCGTGCTAACACCTGCTGCTCTCTGGCAGCAGCAGCACCATGCTCTCCCTTGTTTTAAATGCACTTTAGAACAACACGCAGCAACACTACACATGAGCGGGAGGAGGGAGGTATGGGGTCTTCACACACCCCCGTTCTCTGCTAGCCATCGGGGCGGGGGGGCCGGGAGGAGATGTTGGCTGTCCAATTGGCCTCCCTGCTGCTGCGGAGCCTGGGACGGTCTGCTTGCCTCCACTCCGGGGGGAAGGGTAACATCTCTTGGGTCTGGGTTCTGTTTCCCCCTCTGGGGGCGAGGGTACCTGGACCCGAGGTATAGAGTATGTTTGGGGAGTGTGATTGTGTGTACATGTCCATTTATGTCAATCCTTACGTTGGGTGAGTGCTGAGTGTTTGTATATGTGTGCTTGAGGGTGGGAATGCATGTTGTGCAATGCAATGCTGTGTGTGCCTGTTTGTCTGTGTCTATATGTCAGGTCGGGTCTTAGACTCCACCTCTCTGGGAACTCCCAGGCCCTCCAAGGCCTATCTCCCCTCACCACACTCCCTGCCGGTGACTGATGCCCTCAGGGGTCGGTGCATTGGTGGTTCTTGGTGTTCGGGGCTGGGCACTCAGGTATGTACCGGCTCACTCCCGGTGGCTACCTGGCGGGGCCTGGCGCCTGTTGCTCGGTCAGGCCTCCTCCGGGGTGCGGGGGGCCCTCGGGCCTCCGGCCTCTGGGCCTGCGGCTCGGTTCACTCTGGCACAGCTGGCTGCCGGCAGAGCCGGCGGGCATGCCGGTGCAGCCCCTCTAGCTTCTGCTCGGTGGCTACTGGGTGACGCCTCGTCTGGGGATCCTCAGCCCTTCCCATGAGGGTGGCACGGATGCCCCTCCGGTGGTCCTCCTTGGGCTCTCGCACTCTGGGGCCTCTGGATGTCTGGGGCCTGGATCTCCTCCATGCCTGCTTCATGCCCTGGGCGACGGGGCTATGGCTCTCTACATCCTCTTGCAGACCATTACATGTGGAAACCATTTGAATACAAGCGCGCTGATCCACACAGGTATGCACACGGGTGTTCACTGCTCGTAGACTTAAATGACACCTTTCTTGGCTGCTACTTCAAAGCACATTGTGCGCTGTCTGTCCTGCGTGCTGCACAACAATATTGAATATTTAGTATTTACTGCTGTTTACACTTAGCTAGATTAATGCGATGGTGTTGTGTTTAGTATGTTGCTTTGGGTTTTTTTTGCTTGTTTTCTATTCTTTTTCTCTCAACAGGTGATCCAGGAGATTTTTTTTCCTCCCCCCCTTTCTCACTGTCCCTCTCCCCTTCTGTTTTTCTTTTCCTTCCTCTTTCTCTCTCCCTTTCCTATCCCTCACTCATGTCTGTCCCGTCTGTAACAACTGAAAATAAAATAAAATAAATAATAAAAACAAAGGTCGATCAAATGGACCAATACGGCAATGCCACGATGATCCATTTGGCAAAATAAATCCATTGGGTATCCTTGTTGGTCTTCAGACAACAATTCTGATAGCTAAAGAACCAAATGGGACAGGCAAAAAAAAAAAAAAAAGTTTTTAATATTACTCTTATTAATCTTTCTGGGTCACAAAATAAACTTTTAACATGTTATAAGGTGAGAAAGTAGCTGTGTAAACTTCAAATATCTGCTCAGTTTATCAAGACATCGCATATTTGCAAAAGTGCGCCGACGTTTTCAGAGACCCACTAGCTCGATAGCTGACCGGGGCGACAACAGCAAACTACCTGCACATCGTTTCCACATCCCCGCGGTCTTTGGCTACTCAGGTTAAAAATGATATAGAAGTCACTCAGATAACTTAAAAATGTTATTGTTTGGCTTTTTCAGTATTTTATTTGTTCCTGAGTAAATCGTTTTGGCTGAGATTAAAGTTATAGTTTTCACACAGCTGAATAAACGTCAAACAGAAAACTGATTAAACAGAAGTGTGAGATGGTCGAAAGTTTACTCCAGTGTCCTAATATATTTTAGATAGCAAGGAACAGACGGCTGAGCTTAGTAAATTTTAATCAGCGAAATCTCTAAAATATATTTATCAATAGGAACTAGTCAAGTAAACTTGAGATGTACCTTCAGTATCTTCGTCTCTCACAAGATGTGCAACCTTTAAAATCTCAAATAATTTTTAGAACGTTTCATTTCTGTTCAGTTAAAATATCTTAACATACAAACACGAACTAGTGGAAACTTATGCTGTTTACAGGAATTTAAAATCACCTCTTTTTCTATTCTTATTAAATAAATTTTTGTTGCTGTAGTCTGATGTGTTCAGACCACAAGAGAGAACCTTTAAAAACTTTAATCGGTTCAGTACCTCCTGGCAGAATTCATTGATTAACTGTCAAACTCACAAACACACATCAAACTCTTTGTGCTGACAGATTAACCCTTTCTGGACTGAATTATTCACACATGAACATATTTTCCGTTATATTCACTCATTTTAACTTTTGACACACAAATTATTGTCTGAATCCAGTTTGTTTTCTGTTTTCTGCTGTAGATTTTTTAAATGCGTCAGTTCTCACTAAAGTTGGATGTTTATGTTGACTTCAGGCTCTATTGTTTCTTTTTAGTCAATATTTATACTGCAAGACTGTCTAGAAACAAACACACTAATCATACAAATCATCTTATTTACTCACCATCATTCAATAACTTTAAAATAATCTTCAGCAATATTTTACCAATAATATGACAGGGTTTGTTTGAGATGTTCATGTGAAGCCTTGAGTAGTGTGAATGCTATATTTGAAATAAAAAAAACATTACTAAGATTCATGTTTCATACATGTTTGCTCTGCAGGCTAATTTTGTGATAATGCAGCTGAATTTTATAATGACACTAGGATATGTTTTAAATATTCAGTGGTAGGTTATATACAGAAAATCATTAGAATTATTTATTGGAGTACTGTATATTTTTGTATTTGAAAACAACACCGATTGTGGCAGAGGTAAAAGGGTCAAAACATTTAATTATAGATTTGTGCTAATGCAATATAAACTCTGACAAAATATCTTCTGAAAATTCCAGTTTTTACATCCCGGCCCAAACCAGACATGGCTTCTAATATCTGTAAACGTGAGTCCATCAGCTGATTTGGTCCCGCTCAGCACCTTTTACTTCCCGTCCAAGTTGAAGATTTCTTGGCTTTCAGTGAGAATGAACTCCACAATCTGATTCTGATACACCATGTTGACCGCCATGTTTCCGGCGTCCAGTTCAGGCCACATCAGCGTTGGACCGAACACGATTCCGATGCCCTGAGTGGACATCAGGTTCTTCCTGGAAAAGGCCAGAACTCTGCAAAAGGAAAATGCAAACGTTAACATGTCCTTTAAATTAGCTAACAAAGCATCAAACAGTGTACTATGTGCTACCCATCCTGAGTTTATAAATACGACCCTTTCTGATGGTGCCTTTGTGATTGTGTGAACATCAAATCAAATCACTTTTATTGACACAGCACATGTGAGTGAAATTCTTGTGTGCAAGCTTCACAAGCAACAGCGGTGTGCAAAATACAAGAAACATAAGATACAAACCAAATATATGGACAGGAATGTAAGAATTATCACTTGTTTGTAAAGTAATATGTGCAGTGGTTTATTCCACAGTATTCCACCTGAACACTGTAAATGCTCCTAACAGGTGAGGTTCAGGTGTGTGTTGGATTACTTGTGCAGGTGGCTGAAGAGAAGCTTCATGGTGTCATGGTTGGGTTTGGGCAGCTGCTGTATCAGTTTCTTCACAGCCTGAACTTTTTGTTTGGGTTCTTTGATCTCTGTTAAAACAAATGACAGCAGCATTAGTTTAACCTTTAGATTTCTAATTGAAGTTGAAACGTTTTTAAATTTGGGGGGGGGGGAGAAAAGTCTTGTTCAAGCAGTCTGGTGATTCTGTCTAAATACAAGTCTCATTCTTAAAGTGACTTGACCAAGAGCAGCAGAGATTACAGAAATAAAAGAACCATTTTATGAAGTCATCACAAACTGAAGATTTATAACAAAGGCAGGTTTTACTCACTGATGGCCTCCACAAAAGGCTGGAAAAACCTAAATGGAAACAGTGGCTCCGGCAGTTCACGGAAAAACATTTTGAGGGCTCCGGTGACGACGTGGACATCCTCCCACTGACTGTGTTCCAGGTCCAGGTCCTCCTCTGTGGGACAACCATGGAAATATTACTGAGCAGGATTTTATGAGAAGAGGTCAGAGCACATTGTTTTACCATTTTATATGTATTGGTTTTTAACTTCAGAGTCTACTTAGGAGGATTTAATACATTTTGATATAAATTATTGGTGTAAGGCCATGCCACAAGCACTATTTTGATGGGTTTGGTTGACTGACTTAGTTGCTTAGCTGTGTATCGAGGTTTAATTTCTTAATAAAATTCTGTTTCATTTTGTAACCTGCATTGTTTGACTCTTTGTTTTAATCCCCTAGCTTTGTCAGGGCAATGTAAGACTTACGCTGATTAATTATAACCCATTTTCATAAATGAAAGGGAAATTAACTACTTTACAGCTACTGTAAAAGCTACTGTTTAGTTGACCTTCATCGACGAGGAAGCGAAGTTTCTGGATTGTGGCCAGGTTTCCACTGACTCTGTAGATCCCGTCAGCTTCCAGACCTGCAAAGAGATACACTTTATTAAAAACCTTAATTTAAGTCTGAGCTCATTCAATAGATCCATATGTACTACTCGTTGCTAGTTAATTGTACTCAAACAGCTTTAGCTTTCAGGAAACAGAAACTAAACATACAGTGTTTTCCCCCTTCCTGAATTTTTCATATGTTTGTCACACTTAAATGGTTCGGATTATCAAAAAATTTTAAATAGACAAAGATAACACAAGTAAACACAAAATGCAGTTTCTCAATGAAGGTGTTTATTATCAAGGGGAAAAGTCCAAACCTACGAAAACTGATTGCCCCTGTAAATGATCCATGGCAGACCTGACGACATTTTTATGCTTATAAGCATCTCTTTATTTCGCATTCTCACGGTTGTTGTCACAAACACACGACTGCAGCTCTAAAGCTGCCAGCCACACACATCACCAACAACAACAGCATTACAGCAGTCCGCATAACCAGCAAGGCGTGATCTCCTGCAGCAGCACCACAGACCACACCCCACCACAGTGCCCTAAACCTAATAACTGGTTGGTCCATCGTTAGCAGCCTAATTGCAATTGTGATAACTAGCAATGAATCTTCTACAGCTCTGTGGAGGAATTTTAGCACATCCGAGGTTATTTGAGCATGAACTGGCTTTATAAACTCTGGGTTCAGGTCAGGACTTTGACTGGGCCACTCCAAATTCTTCATTTTGTTTTTCTTAAGCCACTCGGAGGAGGACTTGCTGCTGTGTTCTGCTGCAGAACCCATGTGCACTTCAGTTTGAGGTCACAAACAGATGGCAGCACATTCTTTATACAACAATTCCATGCAGAAGTACTTTTTAACTTTCATAGAGATGCAGAAACTTGACTCTGGCTCATGCATTGGTCAGCATGAATCTGAGTCTTCTTAATTTCCAGATGGAACTCAAGAAGAGGGCAAACACTTTTTCATACCACTGTACCTGTGTTTAGAATCAGAATAATGCCAAAAGAAATCATGTGGTCACAGTTACACACACACAATAACGGTAACAGACTGAACTAAATAATACAATATATTACAAAGTTTACAAAATACAAGAAATAACTCTAATATATAAGTAGCTCAGTTGTAAATATCCAGAATATTGCAGAGGTGAAATATATATGATTGACGTTTTACTCTGACCTGTAAAACTTTGTTAGTTATTATTTTACTGTAAAGCATGTGCAACGGGGTGTAACTATTGTACTGTGTACTGTAGATGGCCACGGGCAGCAATGATTTCCTGTGTCGTTCATTGGTGCATTATGGATAATCTCAGTCTCTCACTGAACGTGCTCCTGTGACTGGCAAGGATGTCAAGGAATGGGTGGGAGAGTGGGTGTCCATATCTTGCACAGTCATGTCTGAGTTTCAGTATCAGTAAACGTACCTCGTTTCTCAACGGCGTCCACACAGATCCGAACAAACTTTGGTACCGTGGTCCCTTCACGCTCACAGAGACTCGACAGATGGCAGCCAAACACTCGATCTGAGACAGATGTTATAACAATTTGATCAATTAGAATTTTTGTTAACTTAATTATTAGATTAAGCACATTTTGAAAGCCAGTTCACTCACAAAAATCATTTTAAGCTTGTGTTAGGGCCAGGGTTAGGTTGTAAAACCGAACCTGTAAAACTTCTGCAAAGGTAACACTGTATATAAAAACACGATGTTATTTTATTTCTTAAACCTCTCTAGTCTGCCAGCAATGCTGTTGAAACAAAATTTATCCAAACTGTTAGTTAAGTTTTAATTTTTAAAAAAGACATTTCTAAAGGAAAGGAAGCAAGCATAAAAACACGACTGGAAAACACGGCTTCAGAAAAAAGGCTGAAGCAAAACAAGCAGAAACCTTTTATCAGGCCTTTCTCCTGTAGAGTCTTCATGGATGGACGTCTGATGATGAATTTCTTCAGCCGGTTTTTCACTCCATTCTTGTCTGCGCTATCTGAGGCGCTGTGCTTCAGCTTTGAGCTGCCAAACATGTCTACAGAAGAAACAGGTTGAGGTACAGCTTTGAGATACTATGTAAAACAAGTGTTGTTGTGATTTGGTGCTGTGTAAATAAAACAGGATTCAATTAAGTTGAATTGAATGTAAAAGGGTTAGGGATTAAAAAAACAGAAATTAATTATTTTCAAATCTTATAAACCCATATTTTACTCACAATAGAACAGAAAACACACACATGCGCTCATTTTGAATTAGATGGCAGCAAAACATCAGCTCTTCCCATATGGAAAAGAAATAGTAAAAACATATATGATTTACTCATGAAAGTGGCTACTTTCATGAGTAAATCATATATAAATCATATAAGGCTTACATGATTTACTCATGAAAGTGGCCACTTTCTCATTACTTTCATATATTTTTTTTAGTAAGTATACAAAACATACAAGTTTCATTATATAATTTTTCAAGGAATCTTATATGTGTTTTCACTCTTGTATGCTTTTCATACAAGTTTCATACAAGACAGATAAAAACTTTATAAGATTTATATATATCTTTTCCATATGGGTTGGGACAGAGCAACAAAAAGCTGGATAAGTAAGTGGTACTAAAAAGAAACAGCTGCAGGAACAATTTGCAGCTAATCAGGGTAATTGTATCCAATCACAACAGTGTTTTAATGGATGCAAAACGATTGTAGCCAATCTTTGTACAGTTTAGGCACAACAGGAGCTCTCAGAAGTGAAAAAAGGCAGAGGTTCACCAATCTGCAAAAAACTATGGCGGAATAATGTTCAGAATAATGTTTCTCAATATTAACTTTAAATGATGTCTCTCATCACCCATATTCTGATGATATGGTTACTAATCAACCAAAGACCCAGACAGACTTTTAATTCATTTGAAAGCCTGATGCTTCGCCTCGTCCACCCCAGCTGTGAAACTCAGAAACCAGTCTTACTTGTTATCATCTATCGTCCACCTGGGCCTTACACAGAGTTTCTGTCTGATTTCTCAGACTTTTTTTTATCTGATTTAGTGCTCAGCTCAGATAAAATAATTATTGTGGGTGATTTTAACATCCATGTAGATGCTAAAAATGACAGCCTCAACATGGCATTTAATCTGTTATTAGACTCAACTGGCTTCTCTCAAAATGTAAAAGAACCCACCCACCACTTTAATCACACTCTAGATCTTGTTTTAACATATGGCAGAGAAACTGAACATTTAACAGTGTTTCCTGAAAACCCTCTCCTGTCTGATCATTTCCTGATAACATTTACATTTACAATAATTGATTACACAGCGGTGGAGAGTAGACTTTATCACAGTAGATGTCTTTCTGAAAGCGCTGTAACTAAGTTTAAGAATATAATCCACCCACTGTTATCATCTCCAATGCCCTGTACCAACACAGAGCAGAGCAGCTATCTGAACGCCGCTCCAACAGAGGTCGATTATCTTGTTAATAATTTTACCTCCTCACCACATACAACTCTGGATACTGTAGCTCCTGTGAAAACTAAGGCCTCAAATCAGAAGTACCTGACTCCGTGGTATAATTCTCAAACACGTAGCCTAAAGCAGAAACATTGATCGGCAACCCGCTGATTGGTCGGCGAAAATGTCGAAGGGGCGTGCACGGTATTTTCCGGCAGCAGAGCAAGAACTCATGAGTGCGGGATTTCAGGAGTTTCAGAGTTTAATTAAAACGCAAGAGAACACTGCAAAGGCTGCAAAAGCAAGGAGAGAGGGCTGGCAGAAAGTTGCTGACAAATCAAACTCGTAAGTAATTTAATAATAATAATAATAATAATGGATTCGGTTTATATAGCGCTTTCCAAGGCACCCAAAGCGCTGTACGATACCACTATTCATTCACTCCCACATTCACACACTGGTGGAGGCAGCTACGGTTGTAGCCAGGCTGCCATATTGCGCCATCGGCCCCTCTGGCCAACACCAGTAGGCGGTAGGGTAGATCTATCATATGACACTATATTGTCCAATATCATATGGCATTATATTATATTATAATATGTTATATTATATCCCCTTTCACATTAGAGCCACAACAGGACCCACAAGAACATGGGAACAAGTAAAAGTGGAATACAGGAGTATTCTACAGAATGGTAATATTTATCTCTTAGATTGCTTTTCGTCTCTTGGCAAGGTAATACTGGCCTGTAATACTCTGTTAGTTTGTTCATAACAGCAACCAAGAAAAGGGCAGAGGAAAAAAAGACAGGTGGTGGTCCTGCACCCCCTCGTCAACAAGTTGGTTAACTAAATAATACCCTCACGGGAATATCGATATCTCTCAATGAGCACACTGTCGCGCTGAGCTAAAGGATCCTGTCTATCCCGCAATATACGCTGAATTCTGAGGACTCTCCTTATCAATCTTGCACCTTCCGCAATGGGTTGGTCGCGTATACGGACAGGACATGGCTGCGACAGACTTCCCAAATCCACCTTCGTTTTTATAGCCGTGGTCTCTCATCTTGATTACACGAAGTAATTTACAATTACTACTCTGAAATATGAATTACATCTGTAATAATCACATACATGTAATAGAATGTTAATAGTACATTTCCCTTTTTTAGGAAATGACCTGTATGTATCTGTGTGACATCAATAAAAGGATCAGGTGCTGCATTATCTTTAGTTACATTGATAATATTTATTTATGGTGAAACAGTGGTGGAATATCGCTGTTGCTTTCGTATAAATGAAGCGGACATACCTGCGTGGCCGCAATCTAATCCTGTTTACATAAAGTAAGCCTGCTCCCGAGCAGGTTTACGCTTACGGCTCTGTTGCTATGACAGCAAGTCCCGGATGAGCTTCGGGGAACCGAACGATCCAGGATCACGCGAAATCGTCAACAATCTAATCCAGCTAACTTACTTAGCGAGGTACGAAGAACAGGGCCCTGGTCTGTGCATGTTTGTGTGCATATGGTGGTGTTTGTGTTTTGGTGCAACACCAGGCCTGAAGAGTTTCCCGCCTTGGAGTTGGCCACCCCTCCTGACTAATCATGCTATCCTGATGCTGATCAGCCTTGTCAGTGGCTCTCTACTTAACACAGTAGCTGACACTGTATTGTTGAGGAACACAGTCAGTAATCCAGCTCGTCAAGGTGAAAGTCTCCCAGGAGATTTACGGGAACATGTGGAGATAGCTGAGCACCATTGTACAGAGATAGAGCTGTAAGTTGTATTTTCACTATGAAGAGAAGTCACTGCACGGTAGCATTCAACTCCAGTGAGTAGGATGCTGTGATTTCCATGACTGTTAGGATTGATGACAACATGCAGGTATATGGTAAACAGGTCTCCAGTCCTGATAGATCCATGAGGGGCTGATCCCTGGGAACGAAGGCCAGGAAGAGACGAGCCAGCAGAGGAGGAAGAGCAGACCACGCAGCTTGGCCAGGCCCGACTTTTGCTCTCAGACTGCAGGAAATGACATCTGGCTGGTCAGTGTTTTTATTGTGGCAGATAAGGACACTATGCAGACACCTGTCCCACGTGGCCGAAAGATTTTGTCCGTCAGTAGCAGTAGGAATGCTGGTGGGCACGATTGAGGACGTCTCCCTACCTAGACTCCAGTGTTAGTGTCAGGTTTATATTGGCCTGCAAGTGACGATGGGTATCATCACTTGCAGGCCATTCAGATCTCCTCTTCCTGCAACCATGTTGAAAAGATTAGTTCCTTTCTGTTTGATGATGCTTGTATCCTTCGTTCTCGGTTATCCATGGCTAAATACACATAAACCCCATATTGACTGGTCCAAGGACTGTATTTGTCATCCAGCAAAGAAGGCGTCTTTGCTGGATTGTTGAGTTATTCTCGTCAGTACAGCTCTGATAATCTGTTTCTTGTGTGATTTCTCAGTTTATTCTAACCACGGTTCTCCTGTGCATAGACTCCTGGACTTGTCCTTATCCCTAGATCTGTTTCCCTGGCAGCGTGGCGTGGAGTAGGTGAGAGTGCTAATGACAAATGCGAGAGGAGCGAACGAGCAGAGTGTGCTTCGCTTTTTCCCTTGGACCAATGAAAGTCCCTGCCCCCATACACTGTTTATAATTTCACATAGTGTGTTTGTAAATACACTTGTGACTGTAATTCTAGTTCAGCTGGTCTGCGCCTGAGTCAGTTTCCGCCCGCGTGACATTATTACCTTAACTTTTTTTAGGAGTTGCACAGCTGCTTTCCACCTCCAGCAGTTATGGAGCAGTCATGATAATTTAGATGTGAATCATGTTTTACACACTAATGGTTTCTGTGGCTTTAGCTGCTCACTGCTGCTTTGTATAAATACAAATCATTATTCCTCAGACTCACTGATAGATCGTCGGTGTATTGGGTTACGTTGTTTGACACCAGGAGAAGCAGAGCCATATCCAGGTAGGGAGCTGTGTCTGGGCAGGTAGTCTGTACTGTTTGATCTCCGCAGAGGAAAACCTTCTTTAGTCTGAGCAGAAAAGAGGTACAAGCAATCTCAGGAAGATTAGTTTGATAAGTGATCAATTTGTCTTTTTGAAAAGAAATTCACAAAATGCACAGAAATAATTTATAATTAATGAACAAGGAATATAGTGATGATGATTTTAAAGGGTGGTGACTTCTTACTGAAGAGTCGACGGTCTTTTTGATGGCGTCGTACCATTTGCTGGCAGTGGAGTAACTGTCAGTCTGGACAAGGTACTCACTTCCTGTGCTTGTTTTAATCTAGAACAGGTAAAAACAACCAAAAAAACCAGTTCATTTCTGTACCATCTATTTTAAATAACCAGAGAGAATAAGCCATCAGCAGCAATTAAGTGTTCACCTGGAAGACATTTTTCCTGCTTGATTTCTCAGTATTCCACTCAATGAATGCTCCACACAGCTGAAGCACATCTGCCTTACCTCCTGGTTTCTAAGCGCAAAGACAGTAATGTGATGGGTCACACAAGTTAGACATGATAAATATAAGTAGAGATACACTGACAGTAGTGATGAAAGATTTTTATACCAGTCCAGTTTCCTGTTTGTCTTTATAAAACATTAACTGGTCTGAGGTGAGCACAGTCCACACTGAAGACCAGTTCTTCCTCTGCTTCTTACCACTGTCTGAAATTTTAGCCATATTCATGATTTCACCTTTCAAATCCACCTGGAAGCACACAAAAGGGAAATTAAGGAAGTGTTCAGACGTTTTATACATATGCTGTCGAGAGCGGGGGGGGGGGGGGGAGAATCATCAGAAACCCAGAAAGACAAACTGAACATGGGACTTTACATCAAATCTATTTTAAAATAAACAGTAACTCTAAAGGTTAGCCATGTTTACTTGTGAAAAACTAATCTGAATGAACTGACATGCATATTTAATCCATATGTCAACCAAACCAAGATGTCAGTGAACTCTCTGTAGACACCGATAATCAGACTCACTTGTGGGGATCAGAACAAGCCACTTCAAAGCTTTGAACGTTCCTGGCCTCACCAGTAGTTCCATCCAGATGGCTATCCAAATCTGCATGTCAGATTTGGATAGCCATCTGGATGCAAGAGGAATTTCTCTGACTCTGTGGGGCTCCATTAAAACCCAGACAGCCTCGGGCTAAACCTGCGCCTTGGTTTAATGACAGCGCTCACGCTGTCAAGAGGGAACGTCACCCAGCAGAACCCAGATGGAGAAAGGAAAAACTGCATGTATCATTTCAAATTTTCAAAGACTGCTGACATCGCTACCAGAAAACTGTCAGAGACAAAAAAGGGCATATTTTGAAAATATCATTTCTTCCAACAGTCCTAACCCATGTGTGTTATTTAACACCACTGACTCTGTTCCTAATACTCCACTGAATGTCTGTTTGGAAATTTCTCCTGATATTTGCAATAATTTTCTGAGGGGTTGTTGTTTTTTGTTTTTGTTTTTTTGTTTTTTTTTGTCACCACCAGGGCTCTGATCACAGCTCCTGACTCTGACCCCTCTTTCTCTGTCCCTTGCACTGCTGTTTTTACTCAGTTTGAGCTTGTGACGCTCTCCACTTTAGAGGATGTGGTGCACCATATTAAGCTCACAGGTTCCCCACGGGATCCTTTTCCTCCACAATTTTTTATTTTTAAAGACATTTCTCCTAGTATAGGACAGTATGTCCTTGACATTATTAACAGCAGTCTGTCTTCTTGTATGGTTCCTGCAAATTTCAAACATGCAGTAGTGCAGCCACTGCTTAAGAAACCTGGCCTTGATCACACAGTCGTGGCCAATTATAGGCCTATTTCCAAGCTGCCTTTACTTTCCAAGGTTTTAGAGAAAACAGTTTTTAGTCAACTTCAATATTTTCTAGATGATAATGGCATCCTTGAGGTTTTTTCAATCAGGTTTTAAAACCCTTCATAGCACAGAATCTGCATTAAGGGTTTTTTAATGACATCCTTCTGGTATGTGATTCGTTCTGGTCTTGCTTGACCTAGCTGCTGTTTTTGACACTGTAGACCACAATAGTCTAATTCTTGATTAAATGATGTAGTGGGTATTGGTGGCTCTGCACTTAGTTCTCTTGGCCAAATAAGACCTAAACCAATTGTCTCCACCAGCCTTCTCAGTTCTGAATCATCTTCTGCTCCTCTGTCATGCAGCGTCCCACAGGGCTCCATCCTTAGAAGGTCAAGGTCAAATTTATTTATATAGCACATTTCAAACAGCCGATGCTGCACAAAGTGCTTAACAATATAAAAATGGTATTAAAAAGCAACAATGTAGTACAATAATAACAATAAAAAAACAAAAGAATTAAAACAATAACTAAGACTAATTCAAATAACAGCAAAATGCTTGGGTCATAGTGTGTTAAAAGCCAGGGCATAGAAATGTGTCTTTAGTAATGATTTAAATTGCTCAAGTGTTTGTGCAGATCTAATATTTAAGGGGAGACTATTCCAAAGTCTGGGACCTGCCACAGAGAAGGATCTATCACCATGAGCTTTGAGATAAGTCTGTGGGATGGACAGCATTAATTTTGAGCTAGACCTCGTGGTTTTTCCTGGAGCATAAGGAGGTAAGGAAGGGCTCGGGCATTAAGTGTCTTAAAAACAAAAAGTAAAAGTTTAAATTGGATCCTGTACGAGACAGGAAGCCAGTGTAAAGAAGCTAAAACTGGGGTTATATGCTCTCTCCGTTTGGTACCAGTTAGCAGGCGAGCAGCTGCATTTTGGACCATCTGAAGACGATGGATGGAGGCCTGATCTAGACCATAACACAATGAATTGCAGTAGTCTCATCTGCAAGTAAGAAAAAGGTGAATAACACGCTCAAAGACGTTAGCCGGGAGGTATGGCTTTACCTTGGCCAGCTGTCTTAACTGAAAAAAGCAGGACTGAACTACTGCACTTACCTGCTTATTGAATTTAAAAGAACCATCAATGTAGACACCGAGGTTTTTTACATGTGTTTTACAATACGAGGAAAGGGTGCCCAGAGTGCTGTCGATATGATTAAAGTTGCCAAAAATGACAACCTCAGTTTTACTTTCATTTAGCTTTAAAAAATTTAATAACAACCACTGTTTGAAATCGTCAGCGTAATAAGAGCTGGGGATGGTCTGACCCTGCTTTTAAAGGTAGATAAATCTGCAAATCATCAGCAAAACAGTGAAATGAAATGCTGTACCGTGAGAAGATGGAGCCCAATGGCAACAAATAGAGTGCGAACAGGGCAGGACCCAAAATAGAGCCTTGAAGTACACCGTATTTAAGAGGGGCTATTTTGGAGTTGTGGGGGCCCATATTGACATGAAAAGACCTTTCTGACAAATAGGACCGAAACCACTGGAGGGCAGATCCTTTTAGGCCAGCATGAAATTCTAGCCGTGATAACAGGATGTCATGGTCGACCGTGTCAAAAGCTGCTGACAAGTCCAACAATAAAAGGGCAGCAGGGCTGCCAGAGTCCAGAGTTAAAAGAACATCGTTAAAAATCCTTAAAAGTGCCGTCTCAGTGCTATGTAGTGATTTAAAACCAGATTGAAATTTTTCAGAGATCATATTAAAATCAAGGTGGGCCTGCAACTGTAGGTAGACCACTTTTTCCAAGACTTTAGATAGAAAAGGAAGCTTTGAGATAGGCCTGTAGTTGGACAGAACAGTTGGGTCCAGGTTTTGTTTTTTTTAAGAAGAGGCTGAACTACAGCTTGTTTAAAGCATGATGGGACGCAGCCTGTAGCAAGGGACGTATTAATTAATCTCAGGATAAAAGGCCCAACATTAAAAGTGTATTAAAAGTGCTTTTAAGGAAGCTTGGAGGGAGACGGAGGGGCAGTGTGATGATCTTAGGTTACTAATAGGGGTGGGTTTTGATAATTGATTTATCGATTAAAATCAATTCAGGCTTGGATAACGTGATATCGATTTATTAAAATCCTGAATCTATTTTTTTATATTAATTTATTTTGCCCGAAACGCCAGAATCTCTGGTGAAATCTCACAAAATTTCAAGAACCACCAAACAGCTAAAACAGTAAATGAGAGCAGGAACACGGATTCTGCACAAAGATGTAAACACAAAGCTCGGACCCGCCGACGGATCAGAATCAGTGAGATGTGACTTTCTCACCCAACGGCACGGACAGGGTTGGGGCTGAAAGCCGACAGCTCGCTGATTCTGATGTCCGCGCTTTGTGTTCACGCCCTTTTTGCGGTGATTCTAAAGCTGTTGGTTTTATCTCTCTTCAAACATTATTGACCAAACCAGCAGCAAAAGATCCAAACTAGCTTCACATAAACATTGTCATGAATTCACTCTGACTTTTGCTGTTCTCTGTCTGTCTGTCTGTCTCTCTCTCTCTCTCTCTCTCTGTCTGTCTGTACTTCAAGAACAGTTTTCCATCTAAAAATCTGTTTTCTGCATTATTTGCTTGCTTGTTACAAACAAGTCTACCGTTGTTTACAGGCTGTCGGCCGCTGTTTTTTTCCCCCTTTTACTTACTTCTGAAAAGAAAACCTAATTTCTGCTGTTCAACAGGCTTCTGAACAAATATAAACTTTTTAAAATTTTGCAAAATGCAAAACGCTCAGCTGTGTCTGTAATAAAACCGCTGTAACTTCAGAGGTAATGTTCATATGTTGATTAATGGTTTTCTTTCGTTTTTGATGTACTGTGGAATATTTTAATAAAATCCAGGCCAGGAAAATCACCTTCATGTTTTTCTGTGTTTTATCTTCAGCTACTTTGACACAAAGGCCTCTGCTGTGACGCTCACACCTTTGATAAAGTCTGGAAAGTGTCAGCTTCCTTTTTATAGATACAAAAATATGTAAATGTACTGATCTGAATTATAATATTTCTGACTGTCTCAGGCAAAATTTCCCAGATTTTAATCGAATCGAATTGAATCGAATCGTGGATCGAATCAATTCGGGACCTTGTGAATTGGAATCGAATCGATTCTAGAAATCAGTGACGATACCCAGCCCTAGTTACTAACTACCGCGGTCAAGTCATTAAGGGAGACGGGATCAAACTGCTCTAGGACAGCTGAGCACATAGGAGAAAGACAATGATCTCAAGCAGCAGACGACGAGACAAGAGCCCTAATCGATAGAATCTTGTCAATGGAGCAATCGAGTCCAAAATATCAGTGCAGGTAGAATGAAGAATGTCCGAAAGGTCCTCAACACTCTTACAGTTGGAGTTCATTATTCCAGAATCCATAAAGGCAGCAGAAAAAGCGGGCGCTGTCAGAGCATTAAGAGCAGCGCAGCGTTACAGTGAACAACACAGGAAGATAATCGGAGATGCGCAACTTGGATATTTCCGTGATGCACACATCCAGCCCGTGGGAGAGCACCAAGTCCAGTGTATGACCTTTTTCATGCGTGGGACCGGTAACCCACTGGGTCAAGTTAAAAGAGTCAATAATATTTAAAGTCCTTGACCAAAAGTTTAGAGTCACAGCAGACATGGATGTTAAAATCACCAGGGATGAAAAAACTGTCGAATTTAAGAACGATTCCAGCCATAAAACCTGAAAACTCTTTGATAAAATCCTTTTTAAGATGGAGGACGGTATATGAGGGCACACAGCAAAGGCGCAGCAGAGTGTAGGTGTAACTCAAACAGTTGGAGTTCAAAACTAGAAAATGAGTCGTGCTGTAATATTTGATGAAATCGTGAAATCGAGCGTTGAACACGGTGGCTAAGCCTCCCCCCCTACCAGAGGGCTGAGGGAGAGTGAAGAATGAGAAATTAGGAGGAACCAGTTCCAAAAAAGCTCCAGACTCACCGGGTTGAAGCCATGTTTCTGTCAGAAACAGAAAGTCCAACTGTTGTGACTTTAGGAAGTCGTTTAATACAAACGTCTTGTTTGCTAATGATCTTACATTTAGTAAATCCATTTGGAGTGTGTAGATCCTAACATCAGATGTTCCAGCTTGGTTAAGTGTACGAAGATTTCTGTGGTCCACACCGCATCCACGGGTCCGAGGCCGCTTAGGGAAATAGAATGCTGAGAGCGGGGGATCAAGTGTCATGGGAGCTCCAGGGACAACAGGCAGGATCCATCTAAAGATGCACTCTGCTGGTCCAGTAGTTCCACGAGAAGCATGGAGAAGAGCTCGGACTTTGATGAGTGTACCAGCCCGCTTTCCTCGTTTCCTCGGGTGCTTCTTCCAGGAAGTGGTGTAGGAGTGTTGGCACAGATAAACCGGAATACAGGGCTCAAAAAGTGGTGGAGGAGGCCCATAATCATCTCCTGTGTCCGTTTGTTTAAGAGCCAGGTCATACGATGCTTTGATTTCTAAGAGTAGCTGGCGATTGTACACACGCAGAGCGAGGGCATTTTAGGATCAAATAGAAAAGGATAAGGCTAGCGAAAGCCAAAGCAAAGCTAGCAGAGTTGACGGACGTGTCGCCGTGCATACTGCTGGCGCCATCTTCCTAAGAAGGCATGGGATCTCTTTTCATTGCACATGCTGATGAATGCCAGATCTATTTGCCACTAAAGCAGAAGGATAGCATCTCCATAAAATGTGTTTTGACATGTCTAGATGACATTAAAGCTTGGTTGGCTTTAAACTACTTAAATTTCAAGTACAAGAAAACAGAATTGTTGGTGTGTGGACCCAGTGGTGCCTGTTAGTCCTCCTGTTGATTTTGGATCCCTGGAAGTTTATTTTAAACCTGTAATTACTGACCTTGGTTTTAAGTTGGACAGTGGTTTTAAATTGGACAACCAAATCAGAGCAGTGGTGAAGTCCAGTTTTATTACTTAAGGCGACTGGCAAGAGTGAAATCTTTTCTTTCGAGGCAGCACCTTAAAACAGTGATCCATGCTTTTATTTCATCCCGTCTGAACTACTGTAACTCACTTTATGTGGAGGTCAGTCAGTCGTTGCTCTCACGTCTGCAGCTGGTTCATGCCGCTGCATGACTGCATAACAGGAACTCGTAAAAGAGAGCATATAACCCCTGTCCTGGCCTCACTGCATTGGCTGCCTGTGTCTTTTAGAGTTCATTTTAAGATTCTCATGTTTGGTTTTTAAATTCTTTCACTACCTCTCTGAGCTTTTTCATCCACGCACACCTTGTCAGTCTCTCAGGTCAGCTGACCAGCTGCTCCTGGAAGTATTGAGATCCAGGAGGAAGCTCACAGGGGGCGGGGCCTTTTCTATCATGGCTCCTAAATAATGGAATAACTTGCCCTTCCATGTTAGAGAGGGGCTGTATCCCAATTCAGGGTCTGCAGCCTTAAAGTACGCAGTCTCAACGATCCTCAAGGGCCGCGTACTTAAAGACCGCTAAGGCCGGAAGTGCGAGGCTTGTGAAATGGGACGGTCTAGCCTCCGTTGCGCTGCCCAGGTTGCCTAGCAACCATGATACTAACAGCTGGAAACGTTTCATACAGCTTTGTTTGACAGAAATGAAATGAAGAAAATCATTTGTTCATTTGTTTGTTTGTTTCTACATGAGCTTTGGTCATTCTCTGTAAGATTAAGGTCAGCTATTGAACGGCGTATATTTTAAAGTAAAGGCTTTAAAACCAAGTTAGTACAAACGTCACTAATGTCACATGACTTTGCCGACATGTGGCCAACAGTAATGTTTTAATGTTCTTCATTATTAAACATTTGCACATAAATAAGTGACATAATATTCAGTACTTACTTAAAGTTTACTCTTCAGGCGCCCCTCATCCGCCGTTTTTTTCAGCAAAATTATCCACACCCAAAGCCGCGCTATGCATTCTGGGATATATTGGGCCATGAAGTCTACACCGCCACGTCCTTAAAATTCAGGGAAATGAAGGACGAATTTGAGGCTGCATTTCGAGCAGCCTTCAAATTGGGACAGCCTTTGTCGCGTCGCTGTGACGTAATCGGCCTTAAAATGCGGCCTTTAAGGCTGCAGACCCTGAATTGGGATACAGCCAGGGCCCTTCACTGTCCACTTTTAAAATACGTCTGTGACAGCAATGACGGCCCCGACCACATACTTTCACTCTTTACACACTTTTTATTCCTGGTTGCTGCATCTACAACTCCCGGCCACAGCTTTTCAGCTGCATCCCACACATAACGTCTCCCACCCCATGCAGCAGACTGTGACAGCACTGAGCAGCTCCTTCAGTGGGAGACTGCGGCACCCACGGTGTGGTACGGAGAGATTTCGCAGGTCTTTCCTCCCCACTGCTGTCAGACTCCACAACAAAGACTTTAACTGAACAAACACACACATCCACACATGTGCAATAACACTAAGTGCAATAATCTTTTCTGGCATCGTTGTATTTTTACTCAGTTGTATATAGCATTCGTATTCTATTTTTATCTTATTGTATATTTTTATTCTATTTTATTCTACTGTATATAGTATATTATTTTATTCTATTCTGTACAGCTGTGTACTGTATTTATTCTTATTGTATTCTAATTTTTGCGTCATAACTTTTGCACTGTCCACTTCCTGCTGTGACAAAACAAATTTCCCACGTGTGGGACTAATAAAGGTTATCTTATCTTATCTTATCTTAACACCCACCCAACCAAACAAACAAACACTTCCTCAGGTCCTCCCATATGGAAAAGAAATAGTAAAAACTTACAAAAGACTTGCATCAGATGTGGCCTACTTCATATAGTGAATCATATAAGGCTTACATGATTTACTCATGAAAGTGGCCACTTTCTCATTACTTTCATATAATGTTTTAGTAAGTATTCAAAACATACAAGTTTCATTTATATAATTTTTCAAGGGATCTTATCTGTTTTCACTCTTGTATGCTTTTTCATACAAGTTTCACACAAGACAGATATATATTAATCTTATAAAGTTTGTATCTTTTCCATTTGGGCTGGCACATTTAATATGCCTGAGATCGAGCTCAGGTGTGTCAACTTCCCCCACACGAACCACGCCCCACCACAATGTCTTAAAACCCATTTTTATTCTTTGGCTTTTGGCCTCAATGAGACTTAGTTTTTCTTAAAATTAAATTAATTATTAATTAATTAACTATTTCACTTTCTTTTATTTGGATCTTATTTATATGTTATGAATTTTTATTATTTAGTTCCAATGTGCAGCACTTGCTTTCTAAATAAAGATGATGATAAAGAAGAAAGGATGCACAAATTACACTGTAAGTATTGTAAATACTTACACTCTGGACACGTCACCAGTCTGTCACAGGGCTAACGCAGAGAGACTGGTGGTGGAATCAAGCTCAGGACCTTCTTGCTGTGAGGAAACAGTGCTAATCACTGTTTCGTACGCCACTGTGCTGTTGTTGAAACATTCATTCATTTAATTGGGAAGTAGATTTTTTGTGTTTTCATAAATGATGACCAATCTGCACTGGGATCAGTTGTTGTGGATCGCAAATAAAAAGCAAAATGACAAAGTAAGATCATCTTACAGAGGAGTGAATGTGGGGGGAGTCAGATGTGGAGAGAGGAGATTAAACCGGATCTGTGAAGGAACTTTTCGAAAACAGGAGGAATGTAATGATTATATAGGTTGTAATTACCAGAGGTTCAAATGTAGCAGCTCCTGCTACCACAACATTGTGCTGAGACTGATTCCTGCGATGTCGAGAGATCTGCAAAAGACATGTTCATTAAAACAGAAGCGTCTCCTGCAGGCTGGTGCTTCTTTGTGATTTACGTACAGGTTTCTGAGGAAGGTCGGTCTCCTGCAGCACCATCGACTTGGACTGACTCAGACGGTCTCCGGAGCTCGGAGAGTTTTTAATGCGCATCTGCACGGCTCCCTGTGTCGCTGTGCTGCGCTGTGGAGCCTGAATCCCTGGTTTCACGGTACTCTGCAGGTTCGTGATTCTGCACATGAAAAACAAAACAATCATTTTTATCATTTCATAGCTTTACAGTTAGTTATGATGTCTGTGAATTTATATTTCTATGCATTTAAACAATCCACTTTAGAGAAAATGTATTATGATATTACATTTTATTTCCCATTAAAATAATGAAGACTATTATGTTTCCCCAGGCAGTATGGGTAACCATTTTCTCAGGTAAAAACGTACATAGACTGTTCATTCTTTTCATTTGTGTACTTTGGGAAATACTTTGTAGAATTTGTATCCCCCCACTGAAAGTTTATTTTACAATTTATTGAAAAAGTAGCTTTTAAACACCCATTATGCGTAATGTTAAATTAACCATGATTAAATAAAAATACATTTAATAAAATATGTAATATTAGAATCAGTTAAACTTAACTGAAATGGCTCTGTCTGCGTCTATTCACCTGTTTACACCTCCTGTTTGTTTAAACTGAGTGACTGAACATTCAGAAGTTCCATCCACAAAAGGATCTGAGGACAGTTTGACTTTTTCCTGTTTGCTTCACTTTAGTTACACAATGTCTGCCTTTCTGCTAGCCAGCTGCAAGGAAACCAGAGCTGAAAAGACTGAGGGTATGTTTGAATAGTACCTCTTCTCTCCTTTTCTAACCAGTTTTCCTCGATCTAAGTGGGAAACAATATAAGGAAAGCTGGATAGGAAAATTAACCAGGACTTAGAATAAGAGAAGAGTGTGTCCGGTTGTATTTGAACTGGCAGTGTTGGCAGCTTTTGGCATGGAATGTAAAACACACTGTTACTTGACATTTACAGTTCTGTTGCTGGTTTACATGAATGGCTGGATGGTGTATTTTATAGAACAGCATTTTTCCTCTTCTAAAGACGTTAATAAGGGAAGCATTGAAGCTCTTTTTCTTAGTATCTGGAGAATTCAAGTAGTTCTTATTGCTGTCATGCAGATACTTCCAGGCCACATGATTCTGGTGACAGAATTTTACCACGTGTCAGGTGTGTAAACAGCCATTGTCTTTTATTTATATCCTGCCAAATCACAACAACAATTCCCTCAAAAGTCAAAGGGGGAGGAAGGGCGAGAGAGAGAGAGATTATTTCAAACATGGAAATATAACTGAAATAAGAGAAAAGAAGAAAAAGCACAACTTAAAAAACATCAAGTTTTCATGTATATCTCTATGTCCACACAATGTGTGTGCTGGAAAAGAGTAGGATGAAGTTTACACTTTTCCTGGAGAATACAATGGAAAAACAATCAACAACATTAAAAAACAGCATTTCTTGAAATCCCTAGTCACATCTTTTTTCAACAGTTTTAATGAAAAGTTTGGTGTACATCAGAGGTTGAGCAGTATCAAGAAAATGTCAAAGTACCATCTCGTAACACTTTGGTCTTCCTCCTAAAATGTGGTTAATCAAATAATTTTAAAAAAGAGGGTAGGGCTGGAGAATGTGGGGCTATAGAAAGAAGCTGATGGTTTGTATGTACTTCCTGAACTCTTAGTGTGCAATATTACATTTAAATATATTGTTGAAATGTCTGGTAAGTGTGTTAGAAAATGCAAATAAAAACATTAAACACTCTGATCATTTTGTTTTTTATGACGTTGACATATGTTTGAATCATCCCTCGTGTCTGCAGTTCTGTGGGTTTGAGCTGTTTCAGTAACTGACTGTGACATAAAACCACATCATAAAAACAGCACACTTAAAAATATGATCAGGTCTCAGAACTGACATGATGAGAAGTGAAGCCTCATTAACCGGAAACAAAATGAAACCCTCCAAACAACGGAAGCTGGACCGTCAGTCATGCATGAAGTCTTACGATCATAACCTCATAGTCTGAATCAGAGACTGTTACAATGTTTCCATAACTTCAGATGAGATTGGTCTAAAAAAAATAAGCAAATGAAATCTTTATGCTCATTTAGGGTTATTCCTATTATTATTGGCCTTTTTTTTTTAAATTTCAGCCAGAAGTGAGCGGAGGCCTACAGAAAGTAAACAAATGTGAACCCCAGTAACGCAGCGGTGAGACCTGCAGACACACACCAAAACAAACCAATCACAGAGACAACAGAATAATGAGATTTCATATTTAAAATGAACTCACCTTGTACCCGCCATCTCTGTGTGTCTCAGATCACAAAAGAAGAGACGCAGAGAGGCCTAACTGTCAGAGGAAGTAAAAAGCATCACGTGGTTTCTTCAAACCAGACGTCTCAAACTACAACTGCTGCAACCTCCCCATTTCCTGAAAACAAACCTCACTCTCGTGAGACCAGACACGGGCAGTTTGTCACTTCTGTCAGTGCTGGTGTTCAAACATTACAGATGGTCTGACTTTATTTACCCTGGATTTATAAACCTATTACTCAGAACAGCTGATTAGGAACCTAATCAGATTATTTCGATTATTTCAAGGCTTTCTTGGCCTGTTGTTGTGTTAGTACATAGTAAATTTATTATTTTAGAAAAATTATTCCACCTAAATATCTAATTTATAAGATATAAGTGACTTATAGGTAATTAATATGCTTATATACTATAATGTAACATGTTTAATAACAGTAGCTTTATACATTGCAAACAATATATTCACCATTTTAAAATAAATATTACACCAACTGCACACAAGTTATCAAGGAGCTGTTGATGGCTCATGGCATGGTTTTGGCATCATTTGGAATTTCTAAATAAATCATTAACAAAGTGTTTAGATAGTATACATAATCTCAATAATGACAGTGAAATGGGCTAACTGTGTGTCTGTGAAGGTTCTCAGATGCTTTTCTTGGCAAGCTCCTTTGGGCTAACTGTGTGTTAGCACAGGTTTTTATTAATATTTCTTTCATGCTGTAGTTAAGCTTGAGACATTCAGACAGGTACCAGCTGCTAGTTCAGTATTTAGAGTTAGCTGATCCAAAGTGAGTTTATACAACAGGAAAAGGAAACAGACAAATCACAAAGATACAAAACTGTCATGGTCCTGGGTCGTGCAACCCAGTGTTTTGTGTTTAGCCTATTTTGATGTTTATTGTTTGTTTAGGTTCATTAAGTTAGTCCATCCCATTTGTAATTATGTTACCCTTGTATTAAGCCTCCCTTGCCCTTCGTGTGTTATGTCTGTGTGTCTTGTATTGTCATGTTCATGCTGTCGCTTCAGTTGGACTCTCCTGTCCTGTCGTTAGGTTCATGTGTGTCAGCTGTGCTCCCATGTGTGGCCACTTCCCCTGATCATCCCTCATGTGTATTTAGTCTCGGTGTTTCATACAGTCTGTGTCGCGTCGTCTGTGTTCCCACCCTCTGTGTTTCCATGCCCGGTCTGTTGTATTCTAAGTCATAGCCTTACCATAGTTTATTCCCAGTTTAGCTTTCTGTTTAGTTATTGCTCTTGTGCTGCCCTTATTCTTGTTTGCTTCTTTTGTATTCATCAGCCACAATAAAAGGCTCGCTTTTGGTTTAAGTTCACTCCCGTATCACTTGTGTCTGCACCTGAGTCCTCCACGCACTCTCCACACGGTCTGCCACAGCGGACTGTGACACAAAACATTTAATATAATATAATGAATGTCTTTTTATAATTTTAAACTGACATGTGTAGTAGTTGGATTAAACATATTATTTCAATAAGGAAAGATTAGAAACAACTGAACATGATTTAATGCAGAATTCAATTTGAGGTATTTGCCCCCCCCCCCGTTGTCACAACGACGCGACAAAGGCTGTCCAGATTTGTAGACTCCTCCGAATGTAGTCGACAAATGTGTCCTCCTTTTCCCCAAATTTGAAGGATGGGGTGAGTGTTTGGGCCCCTCCTCCAATTGGAGGTGGGCGGTGCACGGGCCATCCCTCGGTAAGGGGCCTGGACCTTGGATTGTCCACGGCGTCCGCCATGGCGCACCAGGGTCCAGTCAGAAGTCCATCCAACCATGGTGAGTTGGATGGAGGCGAGTGGTTTTTAAACTGGTTTTTCTACCAAAGTTTAAATTAAATTTTTAAATTAAATTTTTAACTTAAATATGTAATTTTTAACTTAGATTTTTAAAGAAATAAAATAAAGAAAATGAATTGGTTTTGAAATAAAATAAAGAAAATGAATTGGTTTTGAAAAAAAACCTTTTAGTTATTAAAGAAAAGAGAAATCAAATTAAATTATAATAGGCCAAATGAATATGAATTTGTGTGCCTATGTGGTGACGTTACGACCTGTGAAGGTCTTCTTCAAATCAAAATCAAATCAAATCAAATTCAAATTTTATTTGTCACGTACACAGTCATACACAGTACGATATGTAGTGAAATGCTTGGACAACTGCTCGTGACCTAAAGAAAACAAAAAAGGAAAAGGCTCTTTGGCGCCAAAGAAAAACGATTACAGGTCACCAGAGAACTTCAATCTATACATCTAAAAACCACAAACCAGGCGAGAAATTTGGGTGTAGTGATGGATGCAGACCTAAACTTAGAAAAACACATTAAGACAATAACAAAGTCAGCTTACTATCACCTCAAGAATATATCAAGGATTAAAGATCTGATGTCTCAACAGGACCTGGAAAAACTAGTCCATGCATTCATCTTTAGTAGGCTTGATTACTGTAACAGCATCTTTACAGGTCTACCTAAAAAATCAGTCAGACAACTACAGCTCATTCAGAACTCTGCTGCTCGAGTCCTCACTAAGACCAAAAAAGTGGACCACATCAGTCCAGCTCTGAGGTCCTTACACTGGCTGCCTGTCCGTCAGAGGATAGACTTTAAAGTTCTGATGCTGGCCTATAAAGCTCTGAATGGTTTAGGACCAAAATACATCAATGACCTCCTGACCCAGTATGAACCATCCAGATCCCTCAGGTCATCTGGATCCGGTCTTTTATCAGTTCCCAGAGTCAGAACCAGACACGGAGAAGCTGCATTCAGCTTTTATGCTCCTTATATCTGGAACAAACTCCCAGAAAGCCTCAGATCAGCTGAAACACTCAGTTTATTTAAATCCAGGTTGAAGACTCACCTGTTCTCAGCTGCATTTGAATAAAGCACCAAATCCACACTTTAAGCTTAAATTTCAAAACTTACATTTAACTACTGATTTTATCTACTGTTCTGATTTTATCTGTTTTGATTTTATATACTGTTGTTTGTTTGTTTGTTTGTTTGTTTGTTTGTTTGTTTGTTAATTAGTTAGTTAGTTTATTTGCTTGTTGTATTCAATTTTAAATCATGCTTTTTATTTGTTCTTGTTAGGGGTTTGGGGAAAGAAAGGGGTCCCAGGCAGAAGTCTGGGTCCCCTGGTGCACGCTCACTCGACTGGGGTAGGCACTGATGCCCCCGGATCAAAAAATTGCCCATCATTGGGTAGTAGTGGCCATTAGTTGTTCTATTGAGCCCGTCGCGACGTTTCGGCGTTACTTCGCCTTCATCAGGCTGGGCTCAATGAGGGTAGGGACTGGTTTGTCCTCTATTTATACTTTTTCTTTTCTTAGCTTTTCTTTCTGACTTTTTTGTCTTACTTTTTTCTGTTTCTTCTTACTTAGGTTTTTTCTTGGCTTTTTAATTTTTTCTGTACTTAGTTTTTTCTATTTTTCTCTCTGTCACTTTTTCTGTTTTTACGTGACTTTCCTCTTTTCCTCTCAACCCTACTTGGGGAGCTTTCTTACTCTCTCTCTTTTTTTCTCTTCTCAACCCTACTTGGGGAGCTTTCTTTCTATCCTTTTTCTTTATGGCACCCCCTATTCCTTAGTCCACTCTGTCTATCATCTTGTTTTAGGGTTAGGGGTTAGGGGGGTTAGGATGGGTTAGGGTTAGGATGAGTGTTTGGGCCCCTCCTCCAATTGGAGGCGGGCGGTGCACGGGCCATCCCTCGGTAAGGGGCCTGGACCTTGGATTGTCCACGGCGTCCGCCATGGCGCACCAGGGTCCAGTCAGAAGTCCATCCAACCATGGTGAGTTGGATGGAGGCGAGTGTTTTTTTTAATTGGTTTTTCTACCAAAGTTTAAATTAAATTTTTAAAGTAAACTTTTAAAGCTTTAACTTAAATATGTAATTTTTAACTTAAATTTTTAAAGAAATAAAATAAAAAAATGAATTGGTTTTGAAAAAAACCTTTTAGTTATTAAAGAAAAAAGAAATCA
Organism: Copadichromis virginalis; assembly: GCF_057382275.1. Taxonomy (NCBI): domain Eukaryota; kingdom Metazoa; phylum Chordata; class Actinopteri; order Cichliformes; family Cichlidae; genus Copadichromis; species Copadichromis virginalis. The sequence goes on from NC_140633.1 coordinate 41,500,530, forward strand.
AATAATAATAGGCCAAATGAATATGAATTTGTGTGCCTATGTGGCTAGGGTTAGGTATTAGGAGATTGTGTCTTTGTTGTCTCCATTTAGAGTTAGGTTGCACGGTCCTAGTGGCCGACTGGACCCTCAATCTCCTTGTGATCTTATAGTGTTGCATAAGTGCTTGTCCTCTCCAATATATACTCCCTGTTTGATTATATTTATCCAGGGAAATGGCTAAAAGTGCTCAGGTCTTGATAAAAATAGGCTTAACTAAAAACAAACATGTGAACAGACCCTCCCACACCTCCATAGGGGAAATCTCACCCTTTTATATAAGAAATTAATTTAATTTTTGGAATTAGTAAATATAATAATACACATGCAGCTGTTATGAAAACCAGCAAACACAATCAATTATTTTTCAAAACTTTTATTTACATATCCATGTTAGTACATTTTTTGGAGGCTAAGGAAGATCTGCTGACATATCAGTGTACTTCTTGATCCCCTTGTTTGGGTTGGATCGACTATAAAGCATAAATAATAACTAAAACATAAATAATAATACCTAAAAAAACCTAAAAGCACAACCTATTCCCCCTCTCACAATGTTAAAAATAGCATAAATAAGCTAAAAATAACATTTACCCAGGGAATTATAATAAAAATAAAAACCGAGGCCATTCCACTGACCGCCAGGCTATCCAAAGTGGATTTAAAAGACCAGCTCAATGAAGCTAACAAATACTAAAAACCCACAGGATGACATTTATATTAAAATTCTCTTCAACCTGGGTGGTCCTAAGGTCAGCTAATTTTTCATCCTTAAAAGTATCCAGCCCGCTCCCAAGTGCATCCATTTTAACTAATCTATGCCTCCACATGATTATGTGATGTGATTTTTTTCATTGGCAGCAGTGTTACTTTAAACTACGCCGCCTCAAATCAAGCCTCACTTTTTACTGATATATTAAAATAAATGGGGATCTGTGCAGTCACATGAAGTATTTACTCCTATGTGGACCGCATTGGCCCAATTTGGGACATTTCTCATCATCTCCCCAATGTACTGCCTGTTTCGGCTGTAGCTATATATCCTGTCATGTGGAGTGGATGTCCCTGTCGAGCCAGGCCAGATAAAAAGAGAAAAGTTAAAAGAGACCAATAAGACCAATAAAAATTACTTCAAATAAAGCGATCTATTTAAAACACAATCCACTTAATCCCACCCTCGTTATTTTCCTTCCCTCCCTCCTCCCCAAGCCATAAAAATTAAAACAACACCTGACCATATTCATACTATGCGTTAAATGTTTAAGAGCCTTCTTTGCTTAAAATTAATCCTAGAACGTCAAAACACATGTCCCTATCTCCCCCAGGCCTCACCTCCCCTCCCAGACCAGCCTTTGAGCTTCCTCCTAAAACCCTCATCATTCTGGATTCCAAGATAAAAAGTCTTACCGGGGAACTCACCTGCCTTTACATCTGCGGTTAGGCTTTCCACTGGATCTTGTTAGAATAGTCTTTATTTGCTGTTCCAGGGCCTGTGAGCAGGGTGGTGTACTTTTTAAGTGTCTCTGAACCAAGTCTCTTCTTACTGTTGCTCCTTCACACAGTCTCGTTTTTGTGGAGGTCGTAGTTGACTATGGTTCATACACACGCTGCAAACTCTTTATGCCATACAGAATATATTACAGGTAAAAAAATATTGGAGTTCCCCTCTTAAAATCCAGAAAATTAAAAGGGTTAAAAGAATAAAAATCTCTCCTCCTCTCCCCCAGAGGTTAATCTTAAAAACCGGGAGGGCTAATTCTGCTTCATCCCACTAAAAAACCTTTAAGAAATATGAGTAGGGAGGGCTAGATTTGCTTATTCCCAACTCTATATTAAAACTCTCAGTCGGGAGGGCTAACTTGCTTATTCCCGCTGATTTGCGTTTAAAAAGGTTTAAATAAAAGTGGGAAGCGTAAGTTCCTCACTCCCTGGTTCAATTATCCAATTTAGCCTTCAATGGGAGAACAAAGTGCGTTTCACTCCCACTAAAAACTAAGGCTAAAAAAGGCTATTAAGATCTCAATCACCTTGTTCTGGGGGAGGTAAAAATCCTTGCTCATGCCGGTCTGAGAGGCATCCCTTACGTTTCGCGATACTCTCGCTTCTTCAGAGGGAACAGCGCAAGTGAGGCCAGGAGAGACAAAACAACAGTTTAAATGATTCTCTGAGGGACGCCCACCTGTGTGGGCCCTCCTCAGGATAGGTCGCACCGGGTCACATGATCGTGTTCCTCCCATGGTGCATTCACAATCACTTTCTTAATCATGTACGTTCCATTATCCATAGGCTAAAAAACACATTTCAAAACACATAAGAAAAGGACAGATGTACATTCTAAAAAATAAAATAAAAGCCGTTTAGAACAATATATCCTCAATTAAAACCTTTATTAAGATCCTGTTAAAAGAAGGAGGAGGGAAGGAACGCCACCCTCTTCTGAGGGCCTGCCTGGCAGTCAGTGAAGAGCCTACATGATTATACATGACATTTAAACATAGTCCATCTTATGGTTAAGATTAGGGCTCCCACCCTGACGGGTTATGTTTAGGGCAACTGATCCTGGTTCAGGGTTAATATCTCGGCCCTCTCAAGGTTAAGGTCAGGGCCTTATGCCCAGGTCAGGTTATCAAAGCCTAATTGCCACACATCAATGGGTTTAACATTGTAGTTCAGTCATGTATCAAGGTCCAAGGTCCACAAAGCACTTTCTCGATTTAAGTTCATTCCACACTTTATTTCAGATCAACGTCCGGAGGGGTCCAGCATAACAGACCACTGGCACAGGCTGGTTAGGTATTAGGAGATTGTGTCTTTGTTGTCTCCATTTAGAGTTAGGTTGCACGGTCCTAGTGGCCGACTGGACCCTCAATCTCCTTGTGATCTTATAGTGTTGCATAAGTGCTTGTCCTCTCCAATATATACTCCCTGTTTGATTATATTTATCCAGGGAAGGGTTAGGGGAAAACAAATTTGGGAGTCCGGTCCCCGAAGGGGGCCGGGCTCCAATGCACAGACCACACCTGTTCTCCTCTCAGATGTTCAGGAGCCCCCAAAGTACACTTCAAATGGAGTTTAGGGTGAGTTTGTGTGAAAAAGGTTTAAGGTGGTATGGACCCCACTGAGGTTAAGTTAAGGGCCGAAATTGTCCCTTATGTTGGGCCCACTGAGGTTAGGTAAGGGGAATGAAACTCCTCCCTGCACGAGGAGGGCAGGAGTGGTGCACGGGCCATACCGTGACCCTTAGGGGTTAGGTGTTAGAAAAGAAACAGGCCACCAGCAAGCTGGTAGCCTGAGGTGCACGGGCCATCGATGGGGCCGGGTGGTGATACCCCTGCCCTGTTTCAAAAAATTACCCATCTTGGGTGTATGCGCATTGTACATCATTGGGCCCTCGCGACGTTTCGGCATATCTGTGCCTTCTTCAGGCTGGCCCAATGTGTGTTCTCTTGTGTCTGTTTGACTTCTGTCTTGTCTGTGCCTCTCTTGGCTTTTATACTCTTTCTTGGCTCCTCCCACTCTTGGGTTTCCAACTTGTGTTTCTTACTTGTTTTTTCTGTTTTTCTCTTTATGTGACTTTCTTGTCTTACTATTTTTCTTACTGACTTCCTTGTCTTACTTGTTTTTCTCTCTGTTTTTCTCTTTACGTGACTTTCTTGTCTTACGTTTCTTACTGCTTTTCTTACTGTTTTTCTCTTTACGTGACTTCTTTGTCTTACTTGTTTTTCTTTGTTTTTCTCTTTACGTGACTTTCTTGTCTTACGTTTCTTACTGCTTTTCTTACTGTTTTTCTCTTTTCGTGACTTCTTTGTCTTACTTGTTTTTCTTTGTTTTTCTCTTTACGTGACTTTCTTGTCTTACGTTTCTTACTGCTTTTCTTACTGTACTTATGTTTTTTCTTACTTTTCATCTCTTTATCTTTGTTTCTTACTTTTCTTTCTCTGTTTCTTTTTCGTGACTTTCTCTTTGTCTACTTTTCTTCATTTATTATTATTTTTCATGGCACCCCCTGCTGTTTTGACATCCCGTCCTTTGATCTTTATTCATGTTTATGATTTTGGCACCCCCTTCCTTTTATGTCCTTTCCTTGTTTCCTACTTGGTTTTTTACGTGAGTCTTTGTCTTTGTGTTCTAGGTTTTTCTGTGTTTTTTAGGGGACCCCCCTGGTTAGGGTTAGGGTCTTGGGTTTGGGCAGGGGCATCCCCAACCCCACGAGGCACTGGCTGGTTAGGTGTTAGAAAAGAAACAGGCCACCAGCAAGCTGGTAGCCTGAGGTGCACGGGCCATCGATGGGGCCGGGTGGTGATACCCCTGCCCTGTTTCAAAAAATTACCCATCTTGGGTGTATGCGCATTGTACATCATTGGGCCCTCGCGACGTTTCGGCATATCTGTGCCTTCTTCAGGCTGGCCCAATGTGTGTTCTCTTGTGTCTGTTTGACTTCTGTCTTGTCTGTGCCTCTCTTGGCTTTTATACTCTTTCTTGGCTCCTCCCACTCTTGGGTTTCCAACTTGTGTTTCTTACTTGTTTTTTCTGTTTTTCTCTTTATGTGACTTTCTTGTCTTACTATTTTTCTTACTGACTTCCTTGTCTTACTTGTTTTTCTCTCTGTTTTTCTCTTTACGTGACTTTCTTGTCTTACGTTTCTTACTGCTTTTCTTACTGTTTTTCTCTTTACGTGACTTCTTTGTCTTACTTGTTTTTCTTTGTTTTTCTCTTTACGTGACTTTCTTGTCTTACGTTTCTTACTGCTTTTCTTACTGTTTTTCTCTTTTCGTGACTTCTTTGTCTTACTTGTTTTTCTTTGTTTTTCTCTTTACGTGACTTTCTTGTCTTACGTTTCTTACTGCTTTTCTTACTGTACTTATGTTTTTTCTTACTTTTCATCTCTTTATCTTTGTTTCTTACTTTTCTTTCTCTGTTTCTTTTTCGGGTTAGGGGTTAGGGGAAGGGGACTGAGCCTGCCACCTCTGTGAGGCAGGAAACGCACGGGCCATCCCTCCCGAAGGAAACCCACCCTGCTGGTTGTCACGATTACGGGAAAGCCTCCGCCTTTTCCCGTATCGGACGGTGGTCCAACCTGCTGAGGCCATCCGGTCCTCAGTCTTTGGCAAAGTGTTGTGTTTGTGTTGTTGTGTTTTCTATTTTGTGTATTATTGTAGTCCTTGTAATGTGGGTTCGCCTTTGTTATCTAAATAATTATAACTCTTATTTGAGCTTTTATGTGGCGAGATACAAATGTCAAAATAAAAAGAAAAAAAGAAAAATTAAAACAAAAGTTTTATTTAATTAATTACAAAAAACAGTGTGCCGTACGCGCAACGTTTCGACCCTGTAAGGGTCTTCCTCAGGCGCTTGGCACACAAAAAGCTACAGAAATGAGGCTGCAATGCACAAGGCTGTGGCTATTGATGTTCACTCCTCAGAGTCCAGAGTCGAAATGAGCTCCAAGCTGACTCCACCTCCCTTTATACCCTCCCCTCTGTGTGTGTTTTTTTAGTTTTTTAACCAAATCTTTCCAATTGTGTTGTATTGAAGCCCATATTATCCTGTGTATATAAACCATTTTTAAGATTCGAGTGTATATATGAATTTGAATATTATGGAATCCCTTGTTTTAAATATTTAATGCTTTTAACCGTATTTGTTTTGTGTAAATGTTATTTGTTCAAATAAACTGGTTTTTAAATTTTGCCCTATTATATGCCTTTTTAGATATAAATATGTTAATGTTCTACACCATGAAATCGTACTGTAAAAATTGCTGTTGTTTTTAATTCGCTGTTTTTAATATTTTACGTGATTCCACGGTTTTTAATGTAGAAATCATGGTTAGGGTTAGAATTAAGATAGGGGAGGGGATACAGGGTATGGTTAGGGTTAGGGGGTTAGGAGTTTGGGGAAAACAGGCCCACAAGGAGCCTGACGTGCACTGTCCATCGTGGGGGCCGAGGGTTCTTGCCGGGAGGTGGAGACCCTGCCCGGTGTTTCCAAAAATTACCCATGTCTTGGGTTAAATAGCTAGTGGGCTGTCGCGACGTTTCGGCTTCGTTGTGCCTTCTTCAGACTAGCCCAGATCATTTGCTTTCTTCCGTTTTATAGGTTTTTCTTCAGGTAAGTATTTTTTCCTTTATTTAGGTTTTTTTCAGGTAAGTATTTTTCCTTTTTCCCTTCTCTTTATTTAGGTTTTTTCACTTTCTCTCTTTTTTTAGGTTTTTTCATTTTTCTAAGTTGAATTAGACCCCCCCTGGTTAGGGTTAGGGTCTTGAACCAGGCAGGGGCATCTCCCACCCCCACGAGGCACGGGCTGAGTTAGGAGTTTGGGGAAAACAGGCCCACAAGGAGCCTGACGTGCACTGTCCATCGTGGGGGCCGAGGGTTCTTGCCGGGAGGTGGAGACCCTGCCCGGTGTTTCCAAAAATTACCCATGTCTTAGGGTTAGGACGATGGTTATGGCCCCGTCCCCCCTGGGGGGGACCGAGGAATGCACGGTCCTTCCCTCCTGGGCCCCTCCCTCCCCGGTCCCAAGCAGACCAGTCCTGGTCTCGAGATTGGGGTCGATAAGTATCGGGCCGCATACGGGAGCGACCCCTCCTCCCATAGCGGACCTGCTGCCACCCTTCATCAGCCATGATGGAGGGCTAAGTAATTTTTTTCAATATTTTTATGTTGTTTTTTGTGTTTTTTACTTTTTTTTAATTTTTTATTTTTTCATAAAAACCCAAAAAAAACAAAATAAAAACCAAAAAAGAGAATAAAACCCTTAAAAACTAAAAATGCCCTGAAAAGGGTTCAAAACAAATCAAACGTGTGCCACTGTGGCGACGTTTCGACCAAATGTGGTCTTCTTCAGGCCTGGGCACACTCAAAACTAACTGAAATACGTCTGCTGCAGAAAAAGCGACTGTCTTCGTCGAAGGGCAGCGAAAGAATGAGCCTGGCCTGCAGGCTCATCCCTTAAATAAGCTCTGGCTACAAAAGAAAAAGAAAAAGAAAAAGAAAAAGAAAACCCCACAGTACAAATGATTTAAACGTTTTTAAACCTTACCCACAGGATTTTAATGAATTAAACCTACACCATATGAACTGATATGAACTAAATGGTGCGCATATATATAAAAAATAAAATTACTATTTACACAAAAGTTTTTAAACTCAATATTTACACATTCATGACAAGTATTTATTTATTTATTTATTTATTGTGTTACATATTTTTTTACATATTTTTTTACCAAGGGTTAGGGTTAGGGGGTTAGGGGAGATCAAAGTTGGGGGCACGGTCCCCGAAGGGGGCCGTGCTCCAATGCACAGACCATACCTGCTCCCATCTCAGGCGCCCAGGACCCCCCCAGTGGAATTCCAAATGGAATGTAATAGATGCAGTTAGAGAGGTGGGGGGAGGAGGGGTGTGGAGGTTAGGCTTAGGGTCCACTCAAGGGGTGGGGGATGACCAACTCTCGTGTCCAATCAGAGTGGCAAGTGGTTAGGTTTAGGGCAGGAGGTCAAATTATTATAGAGGTCACTGAGGTTAGGGTCAGGGTCAGTTTCAGGGCCAGGATGTTCCCCTGTGAGACATGAAAGAAGCCGAGGTCCCAAGTACAGTGACAAAATATCCATAAATTCACACATAACAAAATTGAAATATTAACTATATACATGGTGTTGGATTAATACCTCCTAAAACCCTTTTCATTGAGGCCATGTGGATAAACTGTATTCAGTTTAGCAATCCACATCCTCTCAGCTCTCCATCTCTGTTGTGTTGCCCACCTCGAATTGATCTGAATGACCGTCGCTGTGACAGAATCCCAGCCATGCAATAAAAAATGTTTGACCAGGTGGGTGTGAATGTTCTTTTTTCGTGTGATATTGTACCTGTGTTGAGTGAATCTGGTGAGCAGTGTGTTACCTGTTTCTCCCACATACTGGATCCCACATCTCCTGCACGTAATCAAATATACACAATTTTTTGACCTGGGTGTCCCTTTGCACAAAGACAGAAAAACCTGGCCATTGGAGTGGCTGCGGACCAATCTGTGATGTTGGAAAAATTGTCCTTGATGTCTCTGTCTAGGCACAGAGAGAGGTGTGATTTGGGCTCTAATGAGGAGATCACCCAGATTTTTATGCCTCCTGAAGGCAGCAATCACTCTGTGAGTATGGAGTGTCTGGACATCCTGAGACAGGTTCTGAAAATTGTTCTTAATAGCCCTGACCAATTTGCAGGTGCAAGGGGCATAAGTGATGACCACTGGAAGTAAAGGGGAAACATCAATTGGCTTTGTCAGCAGAAATGATTTGAAGCACCTCCTTAGGAAAGACCACTGGTACCCTCTAGTGGAGAGAGCAGAGAATAGGATTTTGACAGCAGTTCCAAAATCAGATTTTTGTGTGCAGATTCTGTGGAATCTAAGCAGTTGGGATTTGACAATTCCTGCAAATGTGTGTTTGGGATGAAAGCTTGTTTTAAATAATAGGGCGTGAGTGTCTGTGGGTTTAAAGAATACCTTTATGTCCAATTTGTGGTCATTTATGAAGTTTGTGCCCTTAAAGGTGGTTGTGTCAAGGAAATCAATAGAGGTCTTACTGATGGTTGATTTAAGCTTAATAGAAGCATTGTGGTCATTTAAAATTTTAAGAAACATCTCAAAGTCCTGCTCAGTATGTTGCCAGACACCCCATATGTCGTCCAAAAAACGATAATAATGCAGTGGCTTCTTTATGCATTTATCTAATGCAGCAGTTTCCCACTCTGCCATGAAGATATTTGCATATGCTGGGGCAAACTTTTTCCCCATAGCCGTCCCCTTGATTTGTAAATAGAAGTCACCATTGAATTCAAAATCGTTCCTTGTGAGGTTTATTTCTAAAAGTTGTAGTAATTCTTTTTCAGGCCTTTTCTTATCCGGGTATCTTTGAAAGACTCTCTTAATGGAGTCAATGCCTTCACCAATGTCAATGTTTGTGTAAAGGCTGTCAATGTCTATGGAAAACAGAAAAGCATCAATGGGGACTTCTATTTGCTTCACCTTATCCACAAAATCATATGTATCTTTAATATAGCTTGCATGTTTTGTGGATAAAGGAGTCAGGAAATAGTCCAGGTATTCAGCTGTATAATACGTCTCACTATCACAGTCTGAAACGATTGGTCGCCCTGGGGGCACCTGAAAGGGGACACTCCATTTCGCCGGATCCTTGTGGATCTTAGGCAGCATGTAAAAAAGTCTTCCTCTTGGCTCAGCGGAGCCCAGTAAATAGTTCTTTTGTTTTAGGTTTATAAATTTCTTTTGGTTCAAATTATTAATAATCTTTTCCACTAGTGGTACTGTTTCGTGGTAAATGGGTTTTTTTAGTTTCAAATAATATTTTTTGTCGTTCAATTGTCTGTAGCCTTCCTCCAAATACTGTTCTCTATCCAAAATTACGACTGCGCTTCCTTTGTCTGCTGGTTTAATGATAATTTGTTTGTTTCCTTTCAATTCTGTTAGGGCCTTTATTTCTTCTACTGTCAAATTGGACTTAAGTCGTCCTACATTAAAGTGGTTTTGAAAATATTCATTATCTGTTTTGATCAAATTAAGAATTTGGGATGGAAGCTGAGCATTGGGTGGTGACCAGTATGATTTTGGAGTGAAGGGCTGAGATCGAGACTCATTTTTATCTCCATAAAAGGCAGCCAATTTGATCCTCCTATGGTACTGCTGAATGTCATATTTACACTGTAATTTTAGATTTTTGTTATAGCCTTTTGTGGGGATAAAAGTCAGGCCTCTATTCAATAGGGTCCGCTGAGCAATGGAAGGACGGAATTTTTTGGACAAGTTCATAACACCATTTACAACATGTAAATCACTTGACCCCTCCCGTCTCAGGCTTGTGGGGATTCCCCATTTACATACTTCTCCCAGTGCTGAAGCATTGCCTCTGCAGTTTCAAGCGACCAGTGAACATCATCATCTTCTGTGGAGAAGCTGTCTGGGGCGAGGGCTGGAATGTGCTCTTTTAAACCTGTAATAAAGGTGTTCATATGCAGCAAAGTGTCCTGTTCGATCTGAGGGAGAGCAGAGGAAAAGTTAACCTCAGGCACATAAATGTCAGCCTCAGGGAATTTCTCCCGGGCTGTCTTTAGGACTCTCTTTAGTTCTAGAACAGGCACATTTTTGTCTCTCTGGGACCTGTTGTTAATGCCAAAAGACAGGATCAGATGTGTCACCGTAGTGTCAATAGTGGCCTTCTGTAGGATGAACTCTGCATGCCACCATTTGGCACCCGGAAAACTGTCAATCTGAAGGCTGTCGGTTGCAAAGGGAGGCAATTTGCTAACATTGGAATCGCCGACGATTAGCCAGGGGTCCCCGACGCGTAGATGCCAGTCTGTCAGCTTCCTGTATGTGTTGGGATGTCTGGTCGGGGTCCTCACCTGCTGTCCCGGTAAGGCTGGTGAAGAAGGAAGAGATGGTGGAGGAGATGGTGATCCTTCTGCTGGCTGAATCTGGAGCCGAGTTTGCACACAGGAGCTGAGTCTGTCTAAACCGCTGCGAGGTGGGCCCAGGTGAGAAGCTGTTTGTGGTTTAAACCCTTTCACAGGGCCAATGCGTCTTGCCTTAACAGGGGTGGATTCCCCCTGTGTGAGGTCCAGCACCTCAGTGTGTGACACCTGATCAGGTTGTGGTGTTTGGGTGGAGGGGGAAAGTGGTCGTTCCTGGCATGTTGTCTCTTGAAGCGAGGCCAAGAGCCTGCCCACTCTCTGGTCTTTCGGAGTCTCCAGATTTGGCTCCGTTAGTTGTAAAGGCTCCAGAGGAGGGGAAGGTGTTGGTTAGGGTTAGGGGGTTAGGGGGTTAGGAGAAGATAAGATGAGGGCTCGATTGCCGAAGGCAATCGAGTCTCAATGCACAGGCCTTCCCTGCTCCCGGCTCAAGGAACCATGCCCCAAACTTGGTGTCCTGAAAAAGGGATTATGTTAGTATCCTGGACATGAGGTTTACAATTCCAATATAGGGTTAAAAATGGTTGGGGTTAGGATTTGGGCTTAGGGTTGGGCTTAGGGTTAGGGGGTTAGGTAAGGGGAATGAAACTCCTCCCTGCACGAGGAGGGCAGGAGTGGTGCACGGGCCATACCGTGACCCTTCCCGTGGCCCACCACGTTATCGCCACTCCGTCTTCCGTGTCCGTCACTCTCCAGGTCCAAATTCAGGTAAGTACCTCCCTTAATTAGGCTTCTCAGGTAAGTACCACATTTTAATTGTTTTATTAACCAAATTGTTCTAATTTTTCCTTTTTCTTTTAGGTTGTCAATTGTTTTTAATTGTTTTTACGGTATTTGTAATAAATTTTGTATTTTCCCAATGAATTTTGTCTCCGTGTTGTTTTTATAAATTCCCAATCTTAGGTTTTAAATTAGTTTTTAGGCCGTTAAGAAACATGAAAATGAATAAAATTTAAATAAACCTCCCCCAAAAATAACAAACTAAAATAACAAACTAAAACAACAAACAAAACATTTTTAGTGATGCATGGCTTGCGCTAGCTTTCGGCGATATTGTGCCTTCCTCAGGCTATGCTCATGCATCGGTGGCCAAATCCAAATAAAGGAGACTCCTCTCTGCCCCTCCTTTTATAGGCTTTTTTTGACTCCTCCCTACGGTGCTTTGTGTTTTTCCTTTTTGGGTTTTCTTTTTAGTTTTTTTACTCTACTTTCTTTGGCTTAACCCTATCCTTTTCCTTTCCTTTCTCCTTTCCTACCCTTGCTTTGCCTTCTGTTTCCTTTTGCTCCTAATTCCTGCTTCCTTTCCTTTGGCTTACATACCCTCCTTTCCTAATTATACACCTGGCCTTCATTTTTGTTTATTTCTTTGTGTCTTTGGCCGTTAACTTGGGGTTCCTTTCACTGGGGTTGAGGTTAGGGCTTCACCATGGATGGGGCTAGGATTAGGGCCAGGATTGTGGCTGGTTAGGGTTAGGATAGGATCCTGGGGTGGGGATAGTTTAATTAGGGCCGAATTAGCATAGGGGTTAAATTTTGGGTCCAGATTTGGGGTCAGAGGTAATTGAGGGTGGGGGGCAACCAAGCAGGGCCCGTAAGTGGCTTCGGCAGTAGGCCTCGGTCAATCTGGTAAACCAGCGGGTACATGGCAGGCACTGGCCGGTTAGGTAAGGGGAATGAAACTCCTCCCTGCACGAGGAGGGCAGGAGTGGTGCACGGGCCATACCGTGACCCTTCCCGTGGCCCACCACGTTATCGCCACTCCGTCTTCCGTGTCCGTCACTCTCCAGGTCCAAATTCAGGTAAGTACCTTCCTTAATTAGGCTTCTCAGGTAAGTACCACATTTTAATTGTTTTATTAACCAAATTGTTCTAATTTTTCCTTTTTCTTTTAGGTTGTCAATTGTTTTTAATTGTTTTTACGGTATTTGTAATAAATTTTGTATTTTCCCAATGAATTTTGTCTCCGTGTTGTTTTTATAAATTCCCAATCTTAGGTTTTAAATTAGTTTTTAGGCCGTTAAGAAACATGAAAATGAATAAAATTTAAATAAACCTCCCCCAAAAATAACAAACTAAAATAACAAACTAAAACAACAAACAAAACATTTTTAGTGATGCATGGCTTGCGCTAGCTTTCGGCGATATTGTGCCTTCCTCAGGCTATGCTCATGCATCGGTGGCCAAATCCAAATAAAGGAGACTCCTCTCTGCCCCTCCTTTTATAGGCTTTTTTTGACTCCTCCCTACGGTGCTTTGTGTTTTTCCTTTTTGGGTTTTCTTTTTAGTTTTTTTACTCTACTTTCTTTGGCTTAACCCTATCCTTTTCCTTTCCTTTCTCCTTTCCTACCCTTGCTTTGCCTTCTGTTTCCCTTTGCTCCTAATTCCTGCTTCCTTTCCTTTGGCTTACATACCCTCCTTTCCTAATTATACACCTGGCCTTCATTTTTGTTTATTTCTTTGTGTCTTTGGCCGTTAACTTGGGGTTCCTTTCACTGGGGTTGAGGTTAGGGCTTCACCATGGATGGGGCTAGGATTAGGGCCAGGATTGTGGCTGGTTAGGGTTAGGATAGGATCCTGGGGTGGGGATAGTTTAATTAGGGCCGAATTAGCATAGGGGTTAAATTTTGGGTCCAGATTTGGGGTCAGAGGTAATTGAGGGTGGGGGGCAACCAAGCAGGGCCCGTAAGTGGCTTCGGCAGTAGGCCTCGGTCAATCTGGTAAACCAGCGGGTACATGGCAGGCACTGGCCGGTTAGGTAAGGGGAATGAAACTCCTCCCTGCACGAGGAGGGCAGGAGTGGTGCACGGGCCATACCGTGACCCTTCCCGTGGCCCACCACGTTATCGCCACTCCGTCTTCCGTGTCCGTCACTCTCCAGGTCCAAATTCAGGTAAGTACCTTCCTTAATTAGGCTTCTCAGGTAAGTACCACATTTTAATTGTTTTATTAACCAAATTGTTCTAATTTTTCCTTTTTCTTTTAGGTTGTCAATTGTTTTTAATTGTTTTTACGGTATTTGTAATAAATTTTGTATTTTCCCAATGAATTTTGTCTCCGTGTTGTTTTTATAAATTCCCAATCTTAGGTTTTAAATTAGTTTTTAGGCCGTTAAGAAACATGAAAATGAATAAAATTTAAATAAACCTCCCCCAAAAATAACAAACTAAAATAACAAACTAAAACAACAAACAAAACATTTTTAGTGATGCATGGCTTGCGCTAGCTTTCGGCGATATTGTGCCTTCCTCAGGCTATGCTCATGCATCGGTGGCCAAATCCAAATAAAGGAGACTCCTCTCTGCCCCTCCTTTTATAGGCTTTTTTTGACTCCTCCCTACGGTGCTTTGTGTTTTTCCTTTTTGGGTTTTCTTTTTAGTTTTTTTACTCTACTTTCTTTGGCTTAACCCTATCCTTTTCCTTTCCTTTCTCCTTTCCTACCCTTGCTTTGCCTTCTGTTTCCTTTTGCTCCTAATTCCTGCTTCCTTTCCTTTGGCTTACATACCCTCCTTTCCTAATTATACACCTGGCCTTCATTTTTGTTTATTTCTTTGTGTCTTTGGCCGTTAACTTGGGGTTCCTTTCACTGGGGTTGAGGTTAGGGCTTCACCATGGATGGGGCTAGGATTAGGGCCAGGATTGTGGCTGGTTAGGGTTAGGATAGGATCCTGGGGTGGGGATAGTTTAATTAGGGCCGAATTAGCATAGGGGTTAAATTTTGGGTCCAGATTTGGGGTCAGAGGTAATTGAGGGTGGGGGGCAACCAAGCAGGGCCCGTAAGTGGCTTCGGCAGTAGGCCTCGGTCAATCTGGTAAACCAGCGGGTACATGGCAGGCACTGGCCGGTTAGGTAAGGGGAATGAAACTCCTCCCTGCACGAGGAGGGCAGGAGTGGTGCACGGGCCATACCGTGACCCTTCCCGTGGCCCACCACGTTATCGCCACTCCGTCTTCCGTGTCCGTCACTCTCCAGGTCCAAATTCAGGTAAGTACCTTCCTTAATTAGGCTTCTCAGGTAAGTACCACATTTTAATTGTTTTATTAACCAAATTGTTCTAATTTTTCCTTTTTCTTTTAGGTTGTCAATTGTTTTTAATTGTTTTTACGGTATTTGTAATAAATTTTGTATTTTCCCAATGAATTTTGTCTCCGTGTTGTTTTTATAAATTCCCAATCTTAGGTTTTAAATTAGTTTTTAGGCCGTTAAGAAACATGAAAATGAATAAAATTTAAATAAACCTCCCCCAAAAATAACAAACTAAAATAACAAACTAAAACAACAAACAAAACATTTTTAGTGATGCATGGCTTGCGCTAGCTTTCGGCGATATTGTGCCTTCCTCAGGCTATGCTCATGCATCGGTGGCCAAATCCAAATAAAGGAGACTCCTCTCTGCCCCTCCTTTTATAGGCTTTTTTTGACTCCTCCCTACGGTGCTTTGTGTTTTTCCTTTTTGGGTTTTCTTTTTAGTTTTTTTACTCTACTTTCTTTGGCTTAACCCTATCCTTTTCCTTTCCTTTCTCCTTTCCTACCCTTGCTTTGCCTTCTGTTTCCCTTTGCTCCTAATTCCTGCTTCCTTTCCTTTGGCTTACATACCCTCCTTTCCTAATTATACACCTGGCCTTCATTTTTGTTTATTTCTTTGTGTCTTTGGCCGTTAACTTGGGGTTCCTTTCACTGGGGTTGAGGTTAGGGCTTCACCATGGATGGGGCTAGGATTAGGGCCAGGATTGTGGCTGGTTAGGGTTAGGATAGGATCCTGGGGTTAGGGGTTAGGGGGTTAGGGTTAGGGTTAGGGGTTAGGGAATGAAGACTGACTCCTCCCCCCTCTTTCGAAGGCAGGAGGACGTGCACGGTCCATCCCCCAGGTGACCCGTTGCTGCTGGAAGTTGGACCGCCCAGGACGCCCCTGGCGCCTCCTGCGACGGACCACCGTCCACCCATCCTCATCATCAAAAAAAGCCATCGAGCCCGATGGGCTTTTTAATGTCTTGTTGTTTTTGGCAATTTATGAAATGTGTTGATTTTTATTATTGTGGTATCGCCTTTGTTATATAGTAATAATGTCGCCTTTGGTATCTAAGTAATCAAAAAGTAAGAATGGTAATGAAGGAAATAAGATAAAATGAAATAAAAAATTTTTTTAGTTCTTTTGTTACGTATTAGTTTTGTATTTATGAATTAAAAATAAAGTGAATCAAATTAAATTAAATAAAAGCAAATTGCAATATGTGCCGCCGCGACGTTTCGGCCCTGAAAAGGGCCTTCTTCAGGCTATGGCACAAAAAACAAGCAAAACAAACTTCCGTGTGTTTGTCTAGTCTCTGTGATGTTGCTCCTTCTGTGTCTCAAGGCGAAATGCCCTTTCTGTGTGTAGCAGCTCCTTTTATACCCTCTGCTCCAGTTAGATTTTTCATTCGTCTTTTTTTATCCCAATTGCCGTTTTATTTAAATAGCCCTTTCCCATTAGTTTTTAAAAATGCTTACTCCATGAATTATGATAATTCCCAGCATGTACTTAATTAATGTAGGCCCAAATCATTTTTAAACCCAATATTAAAAGTCCAATTTAACATGAAATGTCTAATAATAATTTTTAATCCCAAAATTTGTGTCAAATGTTATTACCTATGAATTTTTTACTTGTAAATTTTTAGACCCCCAAATTCTGCATGCCCCTTGCACATGAACTACCAATATGAAATTTTAAATCCAATAATACCCTAAATTATTCAAATTATCAAAATTAAAATTAAATTATGAAGGGTTGCAATTCCCCCATTAATTTGTATGATTACAATGACCCATTGTAAACATTGAACCCCTTCCTCTTCCCATCTTCCCAATAAGGGTTAGTATGGGGGGCGGGGAGTGAAATGGGGTATGGGGGATATGGTTAGGGTTCGGGCTGGGTGTGGGGGGTGTGGTTAGGGTTAGGGCCAGATATAAGGGTGGGGTTAAGGTTAGGGCCAGTTGTCAGGGTTGGGCTGTCATAGAAAGATATGGGTAGGGCTCAGATTGGGGAAGGGGTTCCAATCAAGGTGGAATGGTTAAGGTTAGGGCCTGAGTTCAGGGTAGGGTTAGGATGAGGAAAATAATCCCTTCTCCGAAAGGAAAAGGAGCGTGCACGGTCCATCCCTCCCTGCGGCCCTCCGTACCCGTCCCAGAAGACTTGGCGGTCACGTTGGCGGCGGCGGCCATAGCGCACCACCGTCCAGCCACCGTCCATGGCGTCCAGAATTTTTTTTGTCTCTTTTCTTTTTTCCAAAAAAAATTAAATGTGCTTCAAAAAATATTTATTTAATCTTAATGTGAACAAAAAACGCTTTCCAAAATGTGGAAAGGAAAAAATCACGTAAAAACAGTAAACAACAAAAGAAGGTGTGCCAAAAAAAACTGTTTATTCAAAAATAAACACAAAAAACACAACGTTTCGACCGTACACGGTCTTCTTCAGGTGTGGCACACAGAAAACTGTAAGCTAGGTTAGCTGGCAACAGTTGGACTGGCAGAGATGTGCTCTCATCGAGTGCCGAGTGGAAAATGAGCTCCTGTGTGAGCTCCGCCTTTTATATTCTCCCCTCGGCTGTGTAAAATCCCATTCGTCTTTTTTAACTTTGGTTCGGTAAAAATGAATTTGGTCTTTATTTTTTAATCTACATTACATTTTAACTGTTTTTTAGCCAAAAATAACATATTTGGGTTAGGGTTAGGGGGTTAGGGTTAGGGTTAGGGGGGTTAGGGTTAGGGTTAGGGTTAGGGGGTTAGGGTTAGGGGTTAGGATAATGGTAATGGCCCCGTCCCCCCTGGGGGGGACCAAGGAATGCACGGTCCTTCCCTCCTGGGCCCCTCCCCCCCCGGTTCCCTAAAAACCAGTCCTGGTCTCGAGATTGGGGTCGAGAAGTATCGGGCCGCATACGGGAGCGACCCC
>NC_140633.1:41529205-41554498 GCF_057382275.1 Copadichromis virginalis
TTTTTTAATAAAATTTGTCTTTGCTCAATGAATTTAGTCTCTGTGTCGTTTTTATTTCCAATTCTTAGGCTTTTAAACTGTTTTTATCCATAAATTATCCAATTTTTAGGTTATAGATTTATGATAGTCCATATACTAGGTTTTTAATTTTTTAGGCCAGTAAATCAATACATAAATGAAAAAACATCAAAAGAAATCCCCCCCGAAAATAACAAACTAAAATAACAAACTAAAATAACAAACAAAAACACGTTTTAGTGCTGACGCATGGCTGTAGCTACGTTTCGGCTGGATTGTGCCTTCTTCAGGCTGTGCACATGCGTCGCTGGCCAAATCAAAATGAAGAGACTCTTCTCTGCCCCTCCTTTTATATGTGCTGTGGCTCCTCCCTCCAGCAGCCGCTGAAAGTACCGGATGTACGTCACTTTGCTTTTTTTCTGTTTTTGTGTTTTTCTCTTTTTCTTTTTCTGATTTTTCCTTTTTCTTTTTTCTTGCTGCTTGCTTTTACTTAATCCTTTGCTTCCCTTCTTTCCTTCTCTCCTTTCCTACCTTTTCTTTGCCTTCTTCCCTTTGTCTCCTAATCCCTGAATCCCTTCCTTTTGCCTTAAAGTCCCTCCTTACTCTTCTCCCCTCCATTGACTTTCCCTTGACAGTCCCTGTTTTCTGGCCTATATTTGTCTTTGCTTTGGCTTTATTTCTGTGACTCTGTGGCCCATCTATAATTTTCCCTCTCTTGGGGTATTATCATCCGCAACTGGGGATGTTTTCTAATTTTCCCTCTCTTGGGTTTCTATTTTCCCTCTCTTGGGGTATCATCATCCGCAACTGGGGATGGAATTGGGGTACCTGCACAAAGGGGTCAGCATTGGGGTTGGGGTTAAGGTCAGGGCTTAGGCTGGGGATGGGACTAAAGATAGGGCATTAGTCATGGGGCTTGGTTAAGGTTAGGGTAAGGATGTGGGATGGGGATAGACTAGGCCAACTCGGCATTGGGGATCAAATTTGGGGTCCAAATTAGGGGTCAGAGGAATTCAATTAGGCATCCTGAGCGAGATGCAGAATAGAGGTAAGGGGTAACCGGATAAGGAATGGAAATGGCTTCGGCAACGGGCCCCAGTCAATCTGGGAAACCCAGCGGGTCCATGGCAGGACCTGGCGGGTAAGGTTAGGGGAAATTGAAACTCCTCCCTCGTTTAAGAGGGCAGGAGTATGTGCACGCTCCGCACCATGACCCTTCCCGAGACCCGTTACGTTATCGCCACCCCATCTACCGTATCCGGCAATCCCCAGATCCGAATCGAGGTAAGTACCGTCCTTTTCTTTTTCAGGTTCAGGTAAGTACCAAATTGTGTTTAATTTTGCCGAATTTGTGTTTTATTTGTCCTGTTTTTTAGGTTTTTAACTGTTTTTTAATAAAATTTGTCTTTGCTCAATGAATTTAGTCTCTGTGTCGTTTTATTTCCAATTCTTAGGCTTTTAAACTGTTTTTATCCATAAATTATCCAATTTTTAGGTTATAGATTTATGATAGTCCATATACTAGGTTTTTAATTTTTTAGGCCAGTAAATCAATACATAAATGAAAAAACATCAAAGAAATCCCCCCCGAAAATAACAAACTAAAATAACAAACTAAAATAACAAACAAAAACACGTTTTAGTGCTGACGCATGGCTGTAGCTACGTTTCGGCTGGATTGTGCCTTCTTCAGGCTGTGCACATGCGTCGCTGGCCAAATCAAAATGAAGAGACTCTTCTCTGCCCCTCCTTTTATATGTGCTGTGGCTCCTCCCTCCAGCAGCCGCTGAAAGTACCGGATGTACGTCACTTTGCTTTTTTTCTGTTTTTGTGTTTTTCTCTTTTTCTTTTCTGATTTTTCCTTTTTCTTTTTTCTTGCTGCTTGCTTTTACTTAATCCTTTGCTTCCCTTCTTTCCTTCTCTCCTTTCCTACCTTTTCTTTGCCTTCTTCCCTTTGTCTCCTAATCCCTGAATCCCTTCCTTTTGCCTTAAAGTCCCTCCTTACTCTTCTCCCCTCCATTGACTTTCCCTTGACAGTCCCTGTTTTCTGGCCTATATTTGTCTTTGCTTTGGCTTTATTTCTGTGACTCTGTGGCCCATCTATAATTTTCCCTCTCTTGGGGTATTATCATCCGCAACTGGGGATGTTTTCTAATTTTCCCTCTCTTGGGTTTCTATTTTCCCTCTCTTGGGGTATCATCATCCGCAACTGGGGATGGAATTGGGGTACCTGCACAAAGGGGTCAGCATTGGGGTTGGGGTTAAGGTCAGGGCTTAGGCTGGGGATGGGACTAAAGATAGGGCATTAGTCATGGGGCTTGGTTAAGGTTAGGGTAAGGATGTGGGATGGGGATAGACTAGGCCAACTCGGCATTGGGGATCAAATTTGGGGTCCAAATTAGGGGTCAGAGGAATTCAATTAGGCATCCTGAGCGAGATGCAGAATAGAGGTAAGGGGTAACCGGATAAGGAATGGAAATGGCTTCGGCAACGGGCCCCAGTCAATCTGGGAAACCCAGCGGGTCCATGGCAGGACCTGGCGGGTAAGGTTAGGGGAAATTGAAACTCCTCCCTCGTTTAAGAGGGCAGGAGTATGTGCACGCTCCGCACCATGACCCTTCCCGAGACCCGTTACGTTATCGCCACCCCATCTACCGTATCCGGCAATCCCCAGATCCGAATCGAGGTAAGTACCGTCCTTTTCTTTTTCAGGTTCAGGTAAGTACCAAATTGTGTTTAATTTTGCCGAATTTGTGTTTTATTTGTCCTGTTTTTTAGGTTTTTAACTGTTTTTAATAAAATTTGTCTTTGCTCAATGAATTTAGTCTCTGTGTCGTTTTTATTTCCAATTCTTAGGCTTTTAAACTGTTTTTATCCATAAATTATCCAATTTTTAGGTTATAGATTTATGATAGTCCATATACTAGGTTTTTAATTTTTTAGGCCAGTAAATCAATACATAAATGAAAAAACATCAAAAGAAATCCCCCCCGAAAATAACAAACTAAAATAACAAACTAAAATAACAAACAAAAACACGTTTTAGTGCTGACGCATGGCTGTAGCTACGTTTCGGCTGGATTGTGCCTTCTTCAGGCTGTGCACATGCGTCGCTGGCCAAATCAAAATGAAGAGACTCTTCTCTGCCCCTCCTTTTATATGTGCTGTGGCTCCTCCCTCCAGCAGCCGCTGAAAGTACCGGATGTACGTCACTTTGCTTTTTTTCTGTTTTTGTGTTTTTCTCTTTTTCTTTTTCTGATTTTTCCTTTTTCTTTTTCTTGCTGCTTGCTTTTACTTAATCCTTTGCTTCCCTTCTTTCCTTCTCTCCTTTCCTACCTTTTCTTTGCCTTCTTCCCTTTGTCTCCTAATCCCTGAATCCCTTCCTTTTGCCTTAAAGTCCCTCCTTACTCTTCTCCCCTCCATTGACTTTCCCTTGACAGTCCCTGTTTTCTGGCCTATATTTGTCTTTGCTTTGGCTTTATTTCTGTGACTCTGTGGCCCATCTATAATTTTCCCTCTCTTGGGGTATTATCATCCGCAACTGGGGATGTTTTCTAATTTTCCCTCTCTTGGGTTTCTATTTTCCCTCTCTTGGGGTATCATCATCCGCAACTGGGGATGGAATTGGGGTACCTGCACAAAGGGGTCAGCATTGGGGTTGGGGTTAAGGTCAGGGCTTAGGCTGGGGATGGGACTAAAGATAGGGCATTAGTCATGGGGCTTGGTTAAGGTTAGGGTAAGGATGTGGGATGGGGATAGACTAGGCCAACTCGGCATTGGGGATCAAATTTGGGGTCCAAATTAGGGGTCAGAGGAATTCAATTAGGCATCCTGAGCGAGATGCAGAATAGAGGTAAGGGGTAACCGGATAAGGAATGGAAATGGCTTCGGCAACGGGCCCCAGTCAATCTGGGAAACCCAGCGGGTCCATGGCAGGACCTGGCGGGTAAGGTTAGGGGAAATTGAAACTCCTCCCTCGTTTAAGAGGGCAGGAGTATGTGCACGCTCCGCACCATGACCCTTCCGAGACCCGTTACGTTATCGCCACCCCATCTACCGTATCCGGCAATCCCCAGATCCGAATCGAGGTAAGTACCGTCCTTTTCTTTTTCAGGTTCAGGTAAGTACCAAATTGTGTTTAATTTTGCCGAATTTGTGTTTTATTTGTCCTGTTTTTTAGGTTTTTAACTGTTTTTTAATAAAATTTGTCTTTGCTCAATGAATTTAGTCTCTGTGTCGTTTTTATTTCCAATTCTTAGGCTTTTAAACTGTTTTTATCCATAAATTATCCAATTTTTAGGTTATAGATTTATGATAGTCCATATACTAGGTTTTTAATTTTTTAGGCCAGTAAATCAATACATAAATGAAAAAACATCAAAAGAAATCCCCCCCGAAAATAACAAACTAAAATAACAAACTAAAATAACAAACAAAAACACGTTTTAGTGCTGACGCATGGCTGTAGCTACGTTTCGGCTGGATTGTGCCTTCTTCAGGCTGTGCACATGCGTCGCTGGCCAAATCAAAATGAAGAGACTCTTCTCTGCCCCTCCTTTTATATGTGCTGTGGCTCCTCCCTCCAGCAGCCGCTGAAAGTACCGGATGTACGTCACTTTGCTTTTTTTCTGTTTTTGTGTTTTTCTCTTTTTCTTTTTCTGATTTTTCCTTTTTCTTTTTTCTTGCTGCTTGCTTTTACTTAATCCTTTGCTTCCCTTCTTTCCTTCTCTCCTTTCCTACCTTTTCTTTGCCTTCTTCCCTTTGTCTCCTAATCCCTGAATCCCTTCCTTTTGCCTTAAAGTCCCTCCTTACTCTTCTCCCCTCCATTGACTTTCCCTTGACAGTCCCTGTTTTCTGGCCTATATTTGTCTTTGCTTTGGCTTTATTTCTGTGACTCTGTGGCCCATCTATAATTTTCCCTCTCTTGGGGTATTATCATCCGCAACTGGGGATGTTTTCTAATTTTCCCTCTCTTGGGTTTCTATTTTCCCTCTCTTGGGGTATCATCATCCGCAACTGGGGATGGAATTGGGGTACCTGCACAAAGGGGTCAGCATTGGGGTTGGGGTTAAGGTCAGGGCTTAGGCTGGGGATGGGACTAAAGATAGGGCATTAGTCATGGGGCTTGGTTAAGGTTAGGGTAAGGATGTGGGATGGGGATAGACTAGGCCAACTCGGCATTGGGGATCAAATTTGGGGTCCAAATTAGGGGTCAGAGGAATTCAATTAGGCATCCTGAGCGAGATGCAGAATAGAGGTAAGGGGTAACCGGATAAGGAATGGAAATGGCTTCGGCAACGGGCCCCAGTCAATCTGGGAAACCCAGCGGGTCCATGGCAGGACCTGGCGGGTAAGGTTAGGGGAAATTGAAACTCCTCCCTCGTTTAAGAGGGCAGGAGTATGTGCACGCTCCGCACCATGACCCTTCCCGAGACCCGTTACGTTATCGCCACCCCATCTACCGTATCCGGCAATCCCCAGATCCGAATCGAGGTAAGTACCGTCCTTTTCTTTTTCAGGTTCAGGTAAGTACCAAATTGTGTTTAATTTTGCCGAATTTGTGTTTTATTTGTCCTGTTTTTTAGGTTTTTAACTGTTTTTTAATAAAATTTGTCTTTGCTCAATGAATTTAGTCTCTGTGTCGTTTTTATTTCCAATTCTTAGGCTTTTAAACTGTTTTTATCCATAAATTATCCAATTTTTAGGTTATAGATTTATGATAGTCCATATACTAGGTTTTTAATTTTTTAGGCCAGTAAATCAATACATAAATGAAAAAACATCAAAAGAAATCCCCCCCGAAAATAACAAACTAAAATAACAAACTAAAATAACAAACAAAAACACGTTTTAGTGCTGACGCATGGCTGTAGCTACGTTTCGGCTGGATTGTGCCTTCTTCAGGCTGTGCACATGCGTCGCTGGCCAAATCAAAATGAAGAGACTCTTCTCTGCCCCTCCTTTTATATGTGCTGTGGCTCCTCCCTCCAGCAGCCGCTGAAAGTACCGGATGTACGTCACTTTGCTTTTTTTCTGTTTTTGTGTTTTTCTCTTTTTCTTTTTCTGATTTTTCCTTTTTCTTTTTTCTTGCTGCTTGCTTTTACTTAATCCTTTGCTTCCCTTCTTTCCTTCTCTCCTTTCCTACCTTTTCTTTGCCTTCTTCCCTTTGTCTCCTAATCCCTGAATCCCTTCCTTTTGCCTTAAAGTCCCTCCTTACTCTTCTCCCCTCCATTGACTTTCCCTTGACAGTCCCTGTTTTCTGGCCTATATTTGTCTTTGCTTTGGCTTTATTTCTGTGACTCTGTGGCCCATCTATAATTTTCCCTCTCTTGGGGTATTATCATCCGCAACTGGGGATGTTTTCTAATTTTCCCTCTCTTGGGTTTCTATTTTCCCTCTCTTGGGGTATCATCATCCGCAACTGGGGATGGAATTGGGGTACCTGCACAAAGGGGTCAGCATTGGGGTTGGGGTTAAGGTCAGGGCTTAGGCTGGGGATGGGACTAAAGATAGGGCATTAGTCATGGGGCTTGGTTAAGGTTAGGGTAAGGATGTGGGAT
Organism: Copadichromis virginalis; assembly: GCF_057382275.1. NCBI lineage: Eukaryota > Metazoa > Chordata > Actinopteri > Cichliformes > Cichlidae > Copadichromis > Copadichromis virginalis. The sequence continues at coordinate 41,535,784 of NC_140633.1, forward strand.
GGGGATAGACTAGGCCAACTCGGCATTGGGGATCAAATTTGGGGTCCAAATTAGGGGTCAGAGGAATTCAATTAGGCATCCTGAGCGAGATGCAGAATAGAGGTAAGGGGTAACCGGATAAGGAATGGAAATGGCTTCGGCAACGGGCCCCAGTCAATCTGGGAAACCCAGCGGGTCCATGGCAGGACCTGGCGGGTAAGGTTAGGGGAAATTGAAACTCCTCCCTCGTTTAAGAGGGCAGGAGTATGTGCACGCTCCGCACCATGACCCTTCCCGAGACCCGTTACGTTATCGCCACCCCATCTACCGTATCCGGCAATCCCCAGATCCGAATCGAGGTAAGTACCGTCCTTTTCTTTTTCAGGTTCAGGTAAGTACCAAATTGTGTTTAATTTTGCCGAATTTGTGTTTTATTTGTCCTGTTTTTTAGGTTTTTAACTGTTTTTTAATAAAATTTGTCTTTGCTCAATGAATTTAGTCTCTGTGTCGTTTTTATTTCCAATTCTTAGGCTTTTAAACTGTTTTTATCCATAAATTATCCAATTTTTAGGTTATAGATTTATGATAGTCCATATACTAGGTTTTTAATTTTTTAGGCCAGTAAATCAATACATAAATGAAAAAACATCAAAAGAAATCCCCCCCGAAAATAACAAACTAAAATAACAAACTAAAATAACAAACAAAAACACGTTTTAGTGCTGACGCATGGCTGTAGCTACGTTTCGGCTGGATTGTGCCTTCTTCAGGCTGTGCACATGCGTCGCTGGCCAAATCAAAATGAAGAGACTCTTCTCTGCCCCTCCTTTTATATGTGCTGTGGCTCCTCCCTCCAGCAGCCGCTGAAAGTACCGGATGTACGTCACTTTGCTTTTTTTCTGTTTTTGTGTTTTTCTCTTTTTCTTTTTCTGATTTTTCCTTTTTCTTTTTTCTTGCTGCTTGCTTTTACTTAATCCTTTGCTTCCCTTCTTTCCTTCTCTCCTTTCCTACCTTTTCTTTGCCTTCTTCCCTTTGTCTCCTAATCCCTGAATCCCTTCCTTTTGCCTTAAAGTCCCTCCTTACTCTTCTCCCCTCCATTGACTTTCCCTTGACAGTCCCTGTTTTCTGGCCTATATTTGTCTTTGCTTTGGCTTTATTTCTGTGACTCTGTGGCCCATCTATAATTTTCCCTCTCTTGGGGTATTATCATCCGCAACTGGGGATGTTTTCTAATTTTCCCTCTCTTGGGTTTCTATTTTCCCTCTCTTGGGGTATCATCATCCGCAACTGGGGATGGAATTGGGGTACCTGCACAAAGGGGTCAGCATTGGGGTTGGGGTTAAGGTCAGGGCTTAGGCTGGGGATGGGACTAAAGATAGGGCATTAGTCATGGGGCTTGGTTAAGGTTAGGGTAAGGATGTGGGATGGGGATAGACTAGGCCAACTCGGCATTGGGGATCAAATTTGGGGTCCAAATTAGGGGTCAGAGGAATTCAATTAGGCATCCTGAGCGAGATGCAGAATAGAGGTAAGGGGTAACCGGATAAGGAATGGAAATGGCTTCGGCAACGGGCCCCAGTCAATCTGGGAAACCCAGCGGGTCCATGGCAGGACCTGGCGGGTAAGGTTAGGGGAAATTGAAACTCCTCCCTCGTTTAAGAGGGCAGGAGTATGTGCACGCTCCGCACCATGACCCTTCCCGAGACCCGTTACGTTATCGCCACCCCATCTACCGTATCCGGCAATCCCCAGATCCGAATCGAGGTAAGTACCGTCCTTTTCTTTTTCAGGTTCAGGTAAGTACCAAATTGTGTTTAATTTTGCCGAATTTGTGTTTTATTTGTCCTGTTTTTTAGGTTTTTAACTGTTTTTTAATAAAATTTGTCTTTGCTCAATGAATTTAGTCTCTGTGTCGTTTTTATTTCCAATTCTTAGGCTTTTAAACTGTTTTTATCCATAAATTATCCAATTTTTAGGTTATAGATTTATGATAGTCCATATACTAGGTTTTTAATTTTTTAGGCCAGTAAATCAATACATAAATGAAAAAACATCAAAAGAAATCCCCCCCGAAAATAACAAACTAAAATAACAAACTAAAATAACAAACAAAAACACGTTTTAGTGCTGACGCATGGCTGTAGCTACGTTTCGGCTGGATTGTGCCTTCTTCAGGCTGTGCACATGCGTCGCTGGCCAAATCAAAATGAAGAGACTCTTCTCTGCCCCTCCTTTTATATGTGCTGTGGCTCCTCCCTCCAGCAGCCGCTGAAAGTACCGGATGTACGTCACTTTGCTTTTTTTCTGTTTTTGTGTTTTTCTCTTTTTCTTTTTCTGATTTTTCCTTTTTCTTTTTTCTTGCTGCTTGCTTTTACTTAATCCTTTGCTTCCCTTCTTTCCTTCTCTCCTTTCCTACCTTTTCTTTGCCTTCTTCCCTTTGTCTCCTAATCCCTGAATCCCTTCCTTTTGCCTTAAAGTCCCTCCTTACTCTTCTCCCCTCCATTGACTTTCCCTTGACAGTCCCTGTTTTCTGGCCTATATTTGTCTTTGCTTTGGCTTTATTTCTGTGACTCTGTGGCCCATCTATAATTTTCCCTCTCTTGGGGTATTATCATCCGCAACTGGGGATGTTTTCTAATTTTCCCTCTCTTGGGTTTCTATTTTCCCTCTCTTGGGGTATCATCATCCGCAACTGGGGATGGAATTGGGGTACCTGCACAAAGGGGTCAGCATTGGGGTTGGGGTTAAGGTCAGGGCTTAGGCTGGGGATGGGACTAAAGATAGGGCATTAGTCATGGGGCTTGGTTAAGGTTAGGGTAAGGATGTGGGATGGGGATAGACTAGGCCAACTCGGCATTGGGGATCAAATTTGGGGTCCAAATTAGGGGTCAGAGGAATTCAATTAGGCATCCTGAGCGAGATGCAGAATAGAGGTAAGGGGTAACCGGATAAGGAATGGAAATGGCTTCGGCAACGGGCCCCAGTCAATCTGGGAAACCCAGCGGGTCCATGGCAGGACCTGGCGGGTAAGGTTAGGGGAAATTGAAACTCCTCCCTCGTTTAAGAGGGCAGGAGTATGTGCACGCTCCGCACCATGACCCTTCCCGAGACCCGTTACGTTATCGCCACCCCATCTACCGTATCCGGCAATCCCCAGATCCGAATCGAGGTAAGTACCGTCCTTTTCTTTTTCAGGTTCAGGTAAGTACCAAATTGTGTTTAATTTTGCCGAATTTGTGTTTTATTTGTCCTGTTTTTTAGGTTTTTAACTGTTTTTTAATAAAATTTGTCTTTGCTCAATGAATTTAGTCTCTGTGTCGTTTTTATTTCCAATTCTTAGGCTTTTAAACTGTTTTTATCCATAAATTATCCAATTTTTAGGTTATAGATTTATGATAGTCCATATACTAGGTTTTTAATTTTTTAGGCCAGTAAATCAATACATAAATGAAAAAACATCAAAAGAAATCCCCCCCGAAAATAACAAACTAAAATAACAAACTAAAATAACAAACAAAAACACGTTTTAGTGCTGACGCATGGCTGTAGCTACGTTTCGGCTGGATTGTGCCTTCTTCAGGCTGTGCACATGCGTCGCTGGCCAAATCAAAATGAAGAGACTCTTCTCTGCCCCTCCTTTTATATGTGCTGTGGCTCCTCCCTCCAGCAGCCGCTGAAAGTACCGGATGTACGTCACTTTGCTTTTTTTCTGTTTTTGTGTTTTTCTCTTTTTCTTTTTCTGATTTTTCCTTTTTCTTTTTTCTTGCTGCTTGCTTTTACTTAATCCTTTGCTTCCCTTCTTTCCTTCTCTCCTTTCCTACCTTTTCTTTGCCTTCTTCCCTTTGTCTCCTAATCCCTGAATCCCTTCCTTTTGCCTTAAAGTCCCTCCTTACTCTTCTCCCCTCCATTGACTTTCCCTTGACAGTCCCTGTTTTCTGGCCTATATTTGTCTTTGCTTTGGCTTTATTTCTGTGACTCTGTGGCCCATCTATAATTTTCCCTCTCTTGGGGTATTATCATCCGCAACTGGGGATGTTTTCTAATTTTCCCTCTCTTGGGTTTCTATTTTCCCTCTCTTGGGGTATCATCATCCGCAACTGGGGATGGAATTGGGGTACCTGCACAAAGGGGTCAGCATTGGGGTTGGGGTTAAGGTCAGGGCTTAGGCTGGGGATGGGACTAAAGATAGGGCATTAGTCATGGGGCTTGGTTAAGGTTAGGGTAAGGATGTGGGATGGGGATAGACTAGGCCAACTCGGCATTGGGGATCAAATTTGGGGTCCAAATTAGGGGTCAGAGGAATTCAATTAGGCATCCTGAGCGAGATGCAGAATAGAGGTAAGGGGTAACCGGATAAGGAATGGAAATGGCTTCGGCAACGGGCCCCAGTCAATCTGGGAAACCCAGCGGGTCCATGGCAGGACCTGGCGGGTAAGGTTAGGGGAAATTGAAACTCCTCCCTCGTTTAAGAGGGCAGGAGTATGTGCACGCTCCGCACCATGACCCTTCCCGAGACCCGTTACGTTATCGCCACCCCATCTACCGTATCCGGCAATCCCCAGATCCGAATCGAGGTAAGTACCGTCCTTTTCTTTTTCAGGTTCAGGTAAGTACCAAATTGTGTTTAATTTTGCCGAATTTGTGTTTTATTTGTCCTGTTTTTTAGGTTTTTAACTGTTTTTTAATAAAATTTGTCTTTGCTCAATGAATTTAGTCTCTGTGTCGTTTTTATTTCCAATTCTTAGGCTTTTAAACTGTTTTTATCCATAAATTATCCAATTTTTAGGTTATAGATTTATGATAGTCCATATACTAGGTTTTTAATTTTTTAGGCCAGTAAATCAATACATAAATGAAAAAACATCAAAAGAAATCCCCCCCGAAAATAACAAACTAAAATAACAAACTAAAATAACAAACAAAAACACGTTTTAGTGCTGACGCATGGCTGTAGCTACGTTTCGGCTGGATTGTGCCTTCTTCAGGCTGTGCACATGCGTCGCTGGCCAAATCAAAATGAAGAGACTCTTCTCTGCCCCTCCTTTTATATGTGCTGTGGCTCCTCCCTCCAGCAGCCGCTGAAAGTACCGGATGTACGTCACTTTGCTTTTTTTCTGTTTTTGTGTTTTTCTCTTTTTCTTTTTCTGATTTTTCCTTTTTCTTTTTTCTTGCTGCTTGCTTTTACTTAATCCTTTGCTTCCCTTCTTTCCTTCTCTCCTTTCCTACCTTTTCTTTGCCTTCTTCCCTTTGTCTCCTAATCCCTGAATCCCTTCCTTTTGCCTTAAAGTCCCTCCTTACTCTTCTCCCCTCCATTGACTTTCCCTTGACAGTCCCTGTTTTCTGGCCTATATTTGTCTTTGCTTTGGCTTTATTTCTGTGACTCTGTGGCCCATCTATAATTTTCCCTCTCTTGGGGTATTATCATCCGCAACTGGGGATGTTTTCTAATTTTCCCTCTCTTGGGTTTCTATTTTCCCTCTCTTGGGGTATCATCATCCGCAACTGGGGATGGAATTGGGGTACCTGCACAAAGGGGTCAGCATTGGGGTTGGGGTTAAGGTCAGGGCTTAGGCTGGGGATGGGACTAAAGATAGGGCATTAGTCATGGGGCTTGGTTAAGGTTAGGGTAAGGATGTGGGATGGGGATAGACTAGGCCAACTCGGCATTGGGGATCAAATTTGGGGTCCAAATTAGGGGTCAGAGGAATTCAATTAGGCATCCTGAGCGAGATGCAGAATAGAGGTAAGGGGTAACCGGATAAGGAATGGAAATGGCTTCGGCAACGGGCCCCAGTCAATCTGGGAAACCCAGCGGGTCCATGGCAGGACCTGGCGGGTAAGGTTAGGGGAAATTGAAACTCCTCCCTCGTTTAAGAGGGCAGGAGTATGTGCACGCTCCGCACCATGACCCTTCCCGAGACCCGTTACGTTATCGCCACCCCATCTACCGTATCCGGCAATCCCCAGATCCGAATCGAGGTAAGTACCGTCCTTTTCTTTTTCAGGTTCAGGTAAGTACCAAATTGTGTTTAATTTTGCCGAATTTGTGTTTTATTTGTCCTGTTTTTTAGGTTTTTAACTGTTTTTTAATAAAATTTGTCTTTGCTCAATGAATTTAGTCTCTGTGTCGTTTTTATTTCCAATTCTTAGGCTTTTAAACTGTTTTTATCCATAAATTATCCAATTTTTAGGTTATAGATTTATGATAGTCCATATACTAGGTTTTTAATTTTTTAGGCCAGTAAATCAATACATAAATGAAAAAACATCAAAAGAAATCCCCCCCGAAAATAACAAACTAAAATAACAAACTAAAATAACAAACAAAAACACGTTTTAGTGCTGACGCATGGCTGTAGCTACGTTTCGGCTGGATTGTGCCTTCTTCAGGCTGTGCACATGCGTCGCTGGCCAAATCAAAATGAAGAGACTCTTCTCTGCCCCTCCTTTTATATGTGCTGTGGCTCCTCCCTCCAGCAGCCGCTGAAAGTACCGGATGTACGTCACTTTGCTTTTTTTCTGTTTTTGTGTTTTTCTCTTTTTCTTTTTCTGATTTTTCCTTTTTCTTTTTTCTTGCTGCTTGCTTTTACTTAATCCTTTGCTTCCCTTCTTTCCTTCTCTCCTTTCCTACCTTTTCTTTGCCTTCTTCCCTTTGTCTCCTAATCCCTGAATCCCTTCCTTTTGCCTTAAAGTCCCTCCTTACTCTTCTCCCCTCCATTGACTTTCCCTTGACAGTCCCTGTTTTCTGGCCTATATTTGTCTTTGCTTTGGCTTTATTTCTGTGACTCTGTGGCCCATCTATAATTTTCCCTCTCTTGGGGTATTATCATCCGCAACTGGGGATGTTTTCTAATTTTCCCTCTCTTGGGTTTCTATTTTCCCTCTCTTGGGGTATCATCATCCGCAACTGGGGATGGAATTGGGGTACCTGCACAAAGGGGTCAGCATTGGGGTTGGGGTTAAGGTCAGGGCTTAGGCTGGGGATGGGACTAAAGATAGGGCATTAGTCATGGGGCTTGGTTAAGGTTAGGGTAAGGATGTGGGATGGGGATAGACTAGGCCAACTCGGCATTGGGGATCAAATTTGGGGTCCAAATTAGGGGTCAGAGGAATTCAATTAGGCATCCTGAGCGAGATGCAGAATAGAGGTAAGGGGTAACCGGATAAGGAATGGAAATGGCTTCGGCAACGGGCCCCAGTCAATCTGGGAAACCCAGCGGGTCCATGGCAGGACCTGGCGGGTAAGGTTAGGGGAAATTGAAACTCCTCCCTCGTTTAAGAGGGCAGGAGTATGTGCACGCTCCGCACCATGACCCTTCCCGAGACCCGTTACGTTATCGCCACCCCATCTACCGTATCCGGCAATCCCCAGATCCGAATCGAGGTAAGTACCGTCCTTTTCTTTTTCAGGTTCAGGTAAGTACCAAATTGTGTTTAATTTTGCCGAATTTGTGTTTTATTTGTCCTGTTTTTTAGGTTTTTAACTGTTTTTTAATAAAATTTGTCTTTGCTCAATGAATTTAGTCTCTGTGTCGTTTTTATTTCCAATTCTTAGGCTTTTAAACTGTTTTTATCCATAAATTATCCAATTTTTAGGTTATAGATTTATGATAGTCCATATACTAGGTTTTTAATTTTTTAGGCCAGTAAATCAATACATAAATGAAAAAACATCAAAAGAAATCCCCCCCGAAAATAACAAACTAAAATAACAAACTAAAATAACAAACAAAAACACGTTTTAGTGCTGACGCATGGCTGTAGCTACGTTTCGGCTGGATTGTGCCTTCTTCAGGCTGTGCACATGCGTCGCTGGCCAAATCAAAATGAAGAGACTCTTCTCTGCCCCTCCTTTTATATGTGCTGTGGCTCCTCCCTCCAGCAGCCGCTGAAAGTACCGGATGTACGTCACTTTGCTTTTTTTCTGTTTTTGTGTTTTTCTCTTTTTCTTTTTCTGATTTTTCCTTTTTCTTTTTTCTTGCTGCTTGCTTTTACTTAATCCTTTGCTTCCCTTCTTTCCTTCTCTCCTTTCCTACCTTTTCTTTGCCTTCTTCCCTTTGTCTCCTAATCCCTGAATCCCTTCCTTTTGCCTTAAAGTCCCTCCTTACTCTTCTCCCCTCCATTGACTTTCCCTTGACAGTCCCTGTTTTCTGGCCTATATTTGTCTTTGCTTTGGCTTTATTTCTGTGACTCTGTGGCCCATCTATAATTTTCCCTCTCTTGGGGTATTATCATCCGCAACTGGGGATGTTTTCTAATTTTCCCTCTCTTGGGTTTCTATTTTCCCTCTCTTGGGGTATCATCATCCGCAACTGGGGATGGAATTGGGGTACCTGCACAAAGGGGTCAGCATTGGGGTTGGGGTTAAGGTCAGGGCTTAGGCTGGGGATGGGACTAAAGATAGGGCATTAGTCATGGGGCTTGGTTAAGGTTAGGGTAAGGATGTGGGATGGGGATAGACTAGGCCAACTCGGCATTGGGGATCAAATTTGGGGTCCAAATTAGGGGTCAGAGGAATTCAATTAGGCATCCTGAGCGAGATGCAGAATAGAGGTAAGGGGTAACCGGATAAGGAATGGAAATGGCTTCGGCAACGGGCCCCAGTCAATCTGGGAAACCCAGCGGGTCCATGGCAGGACCTGGCGGGTAAGGTTAGGGGAAATTGAAACTCCTCCCTCGTTTAAGAGGGCAGGAGTATGTGCACGCTCCGCACCATGACCCTTCCCGAGACCCGTTACGTTATCGCCACCCCATCTACCGTATCCGGCAATCCCCAGATCCGAATCGAGGTAAGTACCGTCCTTTTCTTTTTCAGGTTCAGGTAAGTACCAAATTGTGTTTAATTTTGCCGAATTTGTGTTTTATTTGTCCTGTTTTTTAGGTTTTTAACTGTTTTTTAATAAAATTTGTCTTTGCTCAATGAATTTAGTCTCTGTGTCGTTTTTATTTCCAATTCTTAGGCTTTTAAACTGTTTTTATCCATAAATTATCCAATTTTTAGGTTATAGATTTATGATAGTCCATATACTAGGTTTTTAATTTTTTAGGCCAGTAAATCAATACATAAATGAAAAAACATCAAAAGAAATCCCCCCCGAAAATAACAAACTAAAATAACAAACTAAAATAACAAACAAAAACACGTTTTAGTGCTGACGCATGGCTGTAGCTACGTTTCGGCTGGATTGTGCCTTCTTCAGGCTGTGCACATGCGTCGCTGGCCAAATCAAAATGAAGAGACTCTTCTCTGCCCCTCCTTTTATATGTGCTGTGGCTCCTCCCTCCAGCAGCCGCTGAAAGTACCGGATGTACGTCACTTTGCTTTTTTTCTGTTTTTGTGTTTTTCTCTTTTTCTTTTTCTGATTTTTCCTTTTTCTTTTTTCTTGCTGCTTGCTTTTACTTAATCCTTTGCTTCCCTTCTTTCCTTCTCTCCTTTCCTACCTTTTCTTTGCCTTCTTCCCTTTGTCTCCTAATCCCTGAATCCCTTCCTTTTGCCTTAAAGTCCCTCCTTACTCTTCTCCCCTCCATTGACTTTCCCTTGACAGTCCCTGTTTTCTGGCCTATATTTGTCTTTGCTTTGGCTTTATTTCTGTGACTCTGTGGCCCATCTATAATTTTCCCTCTCTTGGGGTATTATCATCCGCAACTGGGGATGTTTTCTAATTTTCCCTCTCTTGGGTTTCTATTTTCCCTCTCTTGGGGTATCATCATCCGCAACTGGGGATGGAATTGGGGTACCTGCACAAAGGGGTCAGCATTGGGGTTGGGGTTAAGGTCAGGGCTTAGGCTGGGGATGGGACTAAAGATAGGGCATTAGTCATGGGGCTTGGTTAAGGTTAGGGTAAGGATGTGGGATGGGGATAGACTAGGCCAACTCGGCATTGGGGATCAAATTTGGGGTCCAAATTAGGGGTCAGAGGAATTCAATTAGGCATCCTGAGCGAGATGCAGAATAGAGGTAAGGGGTAACCGGATAAGGAATGGAAATGGCTTCGGCAACGGGCCCCAGTCAATCTGGGAAACCCAGCGGGTCCATGGCAGGACCTGGCGGGTAAGGTTAGGGGAAATTGAAACTCCTCCCTCGTTTAAGAGGGCAGGAGTATGTGCACGCTCCGCACCATGACCCTTCCCGAGACCCGTTACGTTATCGCCACCCCATCTACCGTATCCGGCAATCCCCAGATCCGAATCGAGGTAAGTACCGTCCTTTTCTTTTTCAGGTTCAGGTAAGTACCAAATTGTGTTTAATTTTGCCGAATTTGTGTTTTATTTGTCCTGTTTTTTAGGTTTTTAACTGTTTTTTAATAAAATTTGTCTTTGCTCAATGAATTTAGTCTCTGTGTCGTTTTTATTTCCAATTCTTAGGCTTTTAAACTGTTTTTATCCATAAATTATCCAATTTTTAGGTTATAGATTTATGATAGTCCATATACTAGGTTTTTAATTTTTTAGGCCAGTAAATCAATACATAAATGAAAAAACATCAAAAGAAATCCCCCCCGAAAATAACAAACTAAAATAACAAACTAAAATAACAAACAAAAACACGTTTTAGTGCTGACGCATGGCTGTAGCTACGTTTCGGCTGGATTGTGCCTTCTTCAGGCTGTGCACATGCGTCGCTGGCCAAATCAAAATGAAGAGACTCTTCTCTGCCCCTCCTTTTATATGTGCTGTGGCTCCTCCCTCCAGCAGCCGCTGAAAGTACCGGATGTACGTCACTTTGCTTTTTTTCTGTTTTTGTGTTTTTCTCTTTTTCTTTTTCTGATTTTTCCTTTTTCTTTTTTCTTGCTGCTTGCTTTTACTTAATCCTTTGCTTCCCTTCTTTCCTTCTCTCCTTTCCTACCTTTTCTTTGCCTTCTTCCCTTTGTCTCCTAATCCCTGAATCCCTTCCTTTTGCCTTAAAGTCCCTCCTTACTCTTCTCCCCTCCATTGACTTTCCCTTGACAGTCCCTGTTTTCTGGCCTATATTTGTCTTTGCTTTGGCTTTATTTCTGTGACTCTGTGGCCCATCTATAATTTTCCCTCTCTTGGGGTATTATCATCCGCAACTGGGGATGTTTTCTAATTTTCCCTCTCTTGGGTTTCTATTTTCCCTCTCTTGGGGTATCATCATCCGCAACTGGGGATGGAATTGGGGTACCTGCACAAAGGGGTCAGCATTGGGGTTGGGGTTAAGGTCAGGGCTTAGGCTGGGGATGGGACTAAAGATAGGGCATTAGTCATGGGGCTTGGTTAAGGTTAGGGTAAGGATGTGGGATGGGGATAGACTAGGCCAACTCGGCATTGGGGATCAAATTTGGGGTCCAAATTAGGGGTCAGAGGAATTCAATTAGGCATCCTGAGCGAGATGCAGAATAGAGGTAAGGGGTAACCGGATAAGGAATGGAAATGGCTTCGGCAACGGGCCCCAGTCAATCTGGGAAACCCAGCGGGTCCATGGCAGGACCTGGCGGGTAAGGTTAGGGGAAATTGAAACTCCTCCCTCGTTTAAGAGGGCAGGAGTATGTGCACGCTCCGCACCATGACCCTTCCCGAGACCCGTTACGTTATCGCCACCCCATCTACCGTATCCGGCAATCCCCAGATCCGAATCGAGGTAAGTACCGTCCTTTTCTTTTTCAGGTTCAGGTAAGTACCAAATTGTGTTTAATTTTGCCGAATTTGTGTTTTATTTGTCCTGTTTTTTAGGTTTTTAACTGTTTTTTAATAAAATTTGTCTTTGCTCAATGAATTTAGTCTCTGTGTCGTTTTTATTTCCAATTCTTAGGCTTTTAAACTGTTTTTATCCATAAATTATCCAATTTTTAGGTTATAGATTTATGATAGTCCATATACTAGGTTTTTAATTTTTTAGGCCAGTAAATCAATACATAAATGAAAAAACATCAAAAGAAATCCCCCCCGAAAATAACAAACTAAAATAACAAACTAAAATAACAAACAAAAACACGTTTTAGTGCTGACGCATGGCTGTAGCTACGTTTCGGCTGGATTGTGCCTTCTTCAGGCTGTGCACATGCGTCGCTGGCCAAATCAAAATGAAGAGACTCTTCTCTGCCCCTCCTTTTATATGTGCTGTGGCTCCTCCCTCCAGCAGCCGCTGAAAGTACCGGATGTACGTCACTTTGCTTTTTTTCTGTTTTTGTGTTTTTCTCTTTTTCTTTTTCTGATTTTTCCTTTTTCTTTTTTCTTGCTGCTTGCTTTTACTTAATCCTTTGCTTCCCTTCTTTCCTTCTCTCCTTTCCTACCTTTTCTTTGCCTTCTTCCCTTTGTCTCCTAATCCCTGAATCCCTTCCTTTTGCCTTAAAGTCCCTCCTTACTCTTCTCCCCTCCATTGACTTTCCCTTGACAGTCCCTGTTTTCTGGCCTATATTTGTCTTTGCTTTGGCTTTATTTCTGTGACTCTGTGGCCCATCTATAATTTTCCCTCTCTTGGGGTATTATCATCCGCAACTGGGGATGTTTTCTAATTTTCCCTCTCTTGGGTTTCTATTTTCCCTCTCTTGGGGTATCATCATCCGCAACTGGGGATGGAATTGGGGTACCTGCACAAAGGGGTCAGCATTGGGGTTGGGGTTAAGGTCAGGGCTTAGGCTGGGGATGGGACTAAAGATAGGGCATTAGTCATGGGGCTTGGTTAAGGTTAGGGTAAGGATGTGGGATGGGGATAGACTAGGCCAACTCGGCATTGGGGATCAAATTTGGGGTCCAAATTAGGGGTCAGAGGAATTCAATTAGGCATCCTGAGCGAGATGCAGAATAGAGGTAAGGGGTAACCGGATAAGGAATGGAAATGGCTTCGGCAACGGGCCCCAGTCAATCTGGGAAACCCAGCGGGTCCATGGCAGGACCTGGCGGGTAAGGTTAGGGGAAATTGAAACTCCTCCCTCGTTTAAGAGGGCAGGAGTATGTGCACGCTCCGCACCATGACCCTTCCCGAGACCCGTTACGTTATCGCCACCCCATCTACCGTATCCGGCAATCCCCAGATCCGAATCGAGGTAAGTACCGTCCTTTTCTTTTTCAGGTTCAGGTAAGTACCAAATTGTGTTTAATTTTGCCGAATTTGTGTTTTATTTGTCCTGTTTTTTAGGTTTTTAACTGTTTTTTAATAAAATTTGTCTTTGCTCAATGAATTTAGTCTCTGTGTCGTTTTTATTTCCAATTCTTAGGCTTTTAAACTGTTTTTATCCATAAATTATCCAATTTTTAGGTTATAGATTTATGATAGTCCATATACTAGGTTTTTAATTTTTTAGGCCAGTAAATCAATACATAAATGAAAAAACATCAAAAGAAATCCCCCCCGAAAATAACAAACTAAAATAACAAACTAAAATAACAAACAAAAACACGTTTTAGTGCTGACGCATGGCTGTAGCTACGTTTCGGCTGGATTGTGCCTTCTTCAGGCTGTGCACATGCGTCGCTGGCCAAATCAAAATGAAGAGACTCTTCTCTGCCCCTCCTTTTGTATGTGCTGTGGCTCCTCCCTCCAGCAGCCGCTGAAAGTACCGGATGTACGTCACTTTGCTTTTTTTCTGTTTTTGTGTTTTTCTCTTTTTCTTTTTCTGATTTTTCCTTTTTCTTTTTTCTTGCTGCTTGCTTTTACTTAATCCTTTGCTTCCCTTCTTTCCTTCTCTCCTTTCCTACCTTTTCTTTGCCTTCTTCCCTTTGTCTCCTAATCCCTGAATCCCTTCCTTTTGCCTTAAAGTCCCTCCTTACTCTTCTCCCCTCCATTGACTTTCCCTTGACAGTCCCTGTTTTCTGGCCTATATTTGTCTTTGCTTTGGCTTTATTTCTGTGACTCTGTGGCCCATCTATAATTTTCCCTCTCTTGGGGTATTATCATCCGCAACTGGGGATGTTTTCTAATTTTCCCTCTCTTGGGTTTCTATTTTCCCTCTCTTGGGGTATCATCATCCGCAACTGGGGATGGAATTGGGGTACCTGCACAAAGGGGTCAGCATTGGGGTTGGGGTTAAGGTCAGGGCTTAGGCTGGGGATGGGACTAAAGATAGGGCATTAGTCATGGGGCTTGGTTAAGGTTAGGGTAAGGATGTGGGATGGGGATAGACTAGGCCAACTCGGCATTGGGGATCAAATTTGGGGTCCAAATTAGGGGTCAGAGGAATTCAATTAGGCATCCTGAGCGAGATGCAGAATAGAGGTAAGGGGTAACCGGATAAGGAATGGAAATGGCTTCGGCAACGGGCCCCAGTCAATCTGGGAAACCCAGCGGGTCCATGGCAGGACCTGGCGGGTAAGGTTAGGGGAAATTGAAACTCCTCCCTCGTTTAAGAGGGCAGGAGTATGTGCACGCTCCGCACCATGACCCTTCCCGAGACCCGTTACGTTATCGCCACCCCATCTACCGTATCCGGCAATCCCCAGATCCGAATCGAGGTAAGTACCGTCCTTTTCTTTTTCAGGTTCAGGTAAGTACCAAATTGTGTTTAATTTTGCCGAATTTGTGTTTTATTTGTCCTGTTTTTTAGGTTTTTAACTGTTTTTTAATAAAATTTGTCTTTGCTCAATGAATTTAGTCTCTGTGTCGTTTTTATTTCCAATTCTTAGGCTTTTAAACTGTTTTTATCCATAAATTATCCAATTTTTAGGTTATAGATTTATGATAGTCCATATACTAGGTTTTTAATTTTTTAGGCCAGTAAATCAATACATAAATGAAAAAACATCAAAAGAAATCCCCCCCGAAAATAACAAACTAAAATAACAAACTAAAATAACAAACAAAAACACGTTTTAGTGCTGACGCATGGCTGTAGCTACGTTTCGGCTGGATTGTGCCTTCTTCAGGCTGTGCACATGCGTCGCTGGCCAAATCAAAATGAAGAGACTCTTCTCTGCCCCTCCTTTTATATGTGCTGTGGCTCCTCCCTCCAGCAGCCGCTGAAAGTACCGGATGTACGTCACTTTGCTTTTTTTCTGTTTTTGTGTTTTTCTCTTTTTCTTTTTCTGATTTTTCCTTTTTCTTTTTTCTTGCTGCTTGCTTTTACTTAATCCTTTGCTTCCCTTCTTTCCTTCTCTCCTTTCCTACCTTTTCTTTGCCTTCTTCCCTTTGTCTCCTAATCCCTGAATCCCTTCCTTTTGCCTTAAAGTCCCTCCTTACTCTTCTCCCCTCCATTGACTTTCCCTTGACAGTCCCTGTTTTCTGGCCTATATTTGTCTTTGCTTTGGCTTTATTTCTGTGACTCTGTGGCCCATCTATAATTTTCCCTCTCTTGGGGTATTATCATCCGCAACTGGGGATGTTTTCTAATTTTCCCTCTCTTGGGTTTCTATTTTCCCTCTCTTGGGGTATCATCATCCGCAACTGGGGATGGAATTGGGGTACCTGCACAAAGGGGTCAGCATTGGGGTTGGGGTTAAGGTCAGGGCTTAGGCTGGGGATGGGACTAAAGATAGGGCATTAGTCATGGGGCTTGGTTAAGGTTAGGGTAAGGATGTGGGATGGGGATAGACTAGGCCAACTCGGCATTGGGGATCAAATTTGGGGTCCAAATTAGGGGTCAGAGGAATTCAATTAGGCATCCTGAGCGAGATGCAGAATAGAGGTAAGGGGTAACCGGATAAGGAATGGAAATGGCTTCGGCAACGGGCCCCAGTCAATCTGGGAAACCCAGCGGGTCCATGGCAGGACCTGGCGGGTAAGGTTAGGGGAAATTGAAACTCCTCCCTCGTTTAAGAGGGCAGGAGTATGTGCACGCTCCGCACCATGACCCTTCCCGAGACCCGTTACGTTATCGCCACCCCATCTACCGTATCCGGCAATCCCCAGATCCGAATCGAGGTAAGTACCGTCCTTTTCTTTTTCAGGTTCAGGTAAGTACCAAATTGTGTTTAATTTTGCCGAATTTGTGTTTTATTTGTCCTGTTTTTTAGGTTTTTAACTGTTTTTTAATAAAATTTGTCTTTGCTCAATGAATTTAGTCTCTGTGTCGTTTTTATTTCCAATTCTTAGGCTTTTAAACTGTTTTTATCCATAAATTATCCAATTTTTAGGTTATAGATTTATGATAGTCCATATACTAGGTTTTTAATTTTTTAGGCCAGTAAATCAATACATAAATGAAAAAACATCAAAAGAAATCCCCCCCGAAAATAACAAACTAAAATAACAAACTAAAATAACAAACAAAAACACGTTTTAGTGCTGACGCATGGCTGTAGCTACGTTTCGGCTGGATTGTGCCTTCTTCAGGCTGTGCACATGCGTCGCTGGCCAAATCAAAATGAAGAGACTCTTCTCTGCCCCTCCTTTTATATGTGCTGTGGCTCCTCCCTCCAGCAGCCGCTGAAAGTACCGGATGTACGTCACTTTGCTTTTTTTCTGTTTTTGTGTTTTTCTCTTTTTCTTTTTCTGATTTTTCCTTTTTCTTTTTTCTTGCTGCTTGCTTTTACTTAATCCTTTGCTTCCCTTCTTTCCTTCTCTCCTTTCCTACCTTTTCTTTGCCTTCTTCCCTTTGTCTCCTAATCCCTGAATCCCTTCCTTTTGCCTTAAAGTCCCTCCTTACTCTTCTCCCCTCCATTGACTTTCCCTTGACAGTCCCTGTTTTCTGGCCTATATTTGTCTTTGCTTTGGCTTTATTTCTGTGACTCTGTGGCCCATCTATAATTTTCCCTCTCTTGGGGTATTATCATCCGCAACTGGGGATGTTTTCTAATTTTCCCTCTCTTGGGTTTCTATTTTCCCTCTCTTGGGGTATCATCATCCGCAACTGGGGATGGAATTGGGGTACCTGCACAAAGGGGTCAGCATTGGGGTTGGGGTTAAGGTCAGGGCTTAGGCTGGGGATGGGACTAAAGATAGGGCATTAGTCATGGGGCTTGGTTAAGGTTAGGGTAAGGATGTGGGATGGGGATAGACTAGGCCAACTCGGCATTGGGGATCAAATTTGGGGTCCAAATTAGGGGTCAGAGGAATTCAATTAGGCATCCTGAGCGAGATGCAGAATAGAGGTAAGGGGTAACCGGATAAGGAATGGAAATGGCTTCGGCAACGGGCCCCAGTCAATCTGGGAAACCCAGCGGGTCCATGGCAGGACCTGGCGGGTAAGGTTAGGGGAAATTGAAACTCCTCCCTCGTTTAAGAGGGCAGGAGTATGTGCACGCTCCGCACCATGACCCTTCCCGAGACCCGTTACGTTATCGCCACCCCATCTACCGTATCCGGCAATCCCCAGATCCGAATCGAGGTAAGTACCGTCCTTTTCTTTTTCAGGTTCAGGTAAGTACCAAATTGTGTTTAATTTTGCCGAATTTGTGTTTTATTTGTCCTGTTTTTTAGGTTTTTAACTGTTTTTTAATAAAATTTGTCTTTGCTCAATGAATTTAGTCTCTGTGTCGTTTTTATTTCCAATTCTTAGGCTTTTAAACTGTTTTTATCCATAAATTATCCAATTTTTAGGTTATAGATTTATGATAGTCCATATACTAGGTTTTTAATTTTTTAGGCCAGTAAATCAATACATAAATGAAAAAACATCAAAAGAAATCCCCCCCGAAAATAACAAACTAAAATAACAAACTAAAATAACAAACAAAAACACGTTTTAGTGCTGACGCATGGCTGTAGCTACGTTTCGGCTGGATTGTGCCTTCTTCAGGCTGTGCACATGCGTCGCTGGCCAAATCAAAATGAAGAGACTCTTCTCTGCCCCTCCTTTTATATGTGCTGTGGCTCCTCCCTCCAGCAGCCGCTGAAAGTACCGGATGTACGTCACTTTGCTTTTTTTCTGTTTTTGTGTTTTTCTCTTTTTCTTTTTCTGATTTTTCCTTTTTCTTTTTTCTTGCTGCTTGCTTTTACTTAATCCTTTGCTTCCCTTCTTTCCTTCTCTCCTTTCCTACCTTTTCTTTGCCTTCTTCCCTTTGTCTCCTAATCCCTGAATCCCTTCCTTTTGCCTTAAAGTCCCTCCTTACTCTTCTCCCCTCCATTGACTTTCCCTTGACAGTCCCTGTTTTCTGGCCTATATTTGTCTTTGCTTTGGCTTTATTTCTGTGACTCTGTGGCCCATCTATAATTTTCCCTCTCTTGGGGTATTATCATCCGCAACTGGGGATGTTTTCTAATTTTCCCTCTCTTGGGTTTCTATTTTCCCTCTCTTGGGGTATCATCATCCGCAACTGGGGATGGAATTGGGGTACCTGCACAAAGGGGTCAGCATTGGGGTTGGGGTTAAGGTCAGGGCTTAGGCTGGGGATGGGACTAAAGATAGGGCATTAGTCATGGGGCTTGGTTAAGGTTAGGGTAAGGATGTGGGATGGGGATAGACTAGGCCAACTCGGCATTGGGGATCAAATTTGGGGTCCAAATTAGGGGTCAGAGGAATTCAATTAGGCATCCTGAGCGAGATGCAGAATAGAGGTAAGGGGTAACCGGATAAGGAATGGAAATGGCTTCGGCAACGGGCCCCAGTCAATCTGGGAAACCCAGCGGGTCCATGGCAGGACCTGGCGGGTAAGGTTAGGGGAAATTGAAACTCCTCCCTCGTTTAAGAGGGCAGGAGTATGTGCACGCTCCGCACCATGACCCTTCCCGAGACCCGTTACGTTATCGCCACCCCATCTACCGTATCCGGCAATCCCCAGATCCGAATCGAGGTAAGTACCGTCCTTTTCTTTTTCAGGTTCAGGTAAGTACCAAATTGTGTTTAATTTTGCCGAATTTGTGTTTTATTTGTCCTGTTTTTTAGGTTTTTAACTGTTTTTTAAT
>NC_140634.1:0-7500 GCF_057382275.1 Copadichromis virginalis
AGGGGCACGGAGAAAATGTGTCGTACCATAGGCACGAGGAGTGTGTGTGTGGCAAAGTGTTTCTGAGCGGTGTACCAGGGGCACGGAGAAAAGTTGTCGTACCATAGGCACGAGGAGTGTGTGTGTGTGGCAAAGTGTTTCTGAGCGGTGTACCAGGGGCACGGAGAAAAGTTGTCGTACCATAGGCACGAGAAAAGTTATCGTAGCATAGGCACAAGCAGTGTGTGCGTGTGTGTGGCAAAGTGTTTCTGCGCAGTGTACCAGGGGCATGTTTGAATTTAGATTCTGGAGTACCAGGGGCACGAGGATTTTGCCAGTGGTGTTTTGCTTTGTCAGTGGGAGGGGGCTTAAGTGTGGGTCCACGGGGCATGCTGGAGGTCAAGGTCCATGCTGGATATGCGGTGGAGGGTAACTGCAGGAGAAGGAAAGCTAGTGGGGGATTAGAGCAGGGGAGGATGTGCGTCCCCGGGGCCTGCTGGAGGTCAAGGTCCATGCTGGATATGCGCTGGAGCGTAACTACAAGAAAGGTAAGCTAGTGGGGGACTAGAGCAGGGGAGGATGTGCGTCCCCGGGGCATGCTGGAGGTCAAGGGCCATGCTGGATATGCGGTGGAGGGTAACTGCAGGAGAAGGAAAGCTCATGGGGGATTAGAGCGGAGGAGTATGTGGGTCCTCGGGGCCTGCTGGAGGGCAAGGGCCATGCTGGATTTGTGGTGGAGGGTAACTGCGGGAGAAGGAAAGCTAGTGGGGGAGTAGAGCAGAGGAGTATGTTGGTCCCCGGGGCCTGCTGGAGGTCCAGGTCCATGCCCGATGTGAGTAGCAGCAGGGCCAGCGCGCCAAGGAGCACATCTTTTTCGACCGTAAAGGGAGACAGGAGGCCGACTCACTGCCTCGGCTAAATGGAGAGGGAATTTCAGCAGGGCCAGGGCAAAAGCATGGACCTTTTCAGCTGTAAGGGAGGCAAGAGCAAGGTGTGATGTAGGTCCCCGGGGCCTGCTGGAGGTCCAGGTCCATGCCCGATGTGAGTAGCAGCAGGGCCAGCGCGCCCAGGAGCACATCTTTTTCGACCGTAAAGGAGAGAGGAGGCCGACTCTCTGCCTCGGCTAAATGGAGAGGGAATTTCAGAAGGGCCAGGGCACAAGCATGGACCTTTTTCAGCTGTAAGGGAGGCAAGAGCAAGGTGTGATGTAGGTCCCCGGGGCCTGCTGGAGGTCCAGGTCCATGCCCGATGTGAGTAGCAGCAGGGCCAGCGCGCCCAGGAGCACATCTTTTTCGACCGTAAAGGGAGACAGGAGGCCGACTCACTGCCTCGGCTAAATGGAGAGGGAATTTCAGAAGGGCCAGGGCACAAGCATGGACCTTTTTCAGCTGTAAGGGAGGCAAGAGCAAGGTGTGATGTAGGTCCCCGGGGCCTGCTGGAGGTCCAGGTCCATGCCCGATGTGAGTAGCAGCAGGGCCAGCGCGCCCAGGAGCACATCTTTTTCGACCGTAAAGGGAGACAGGAGGCCGACTCACTGCCTCGGCTAAATGGAGAGGGAATTTCAGCAGGGCCAGGGCACAGGCATGGACCTTTTTCAGCTGTAAGGGAGGCAAGAGCAAGGTGTGATGTAGGTCCCCGGGGCCTGCTGGAGGTCCAGGTCCATGCCCGATGTGAGTAGCAGCAGGGCCAGCGCGCCCAGGAGCACATCTTTTTCGACCGTAAAGGGAGACAGGAGGCCGACTCACTGCCTCGGCTAAATGGAGAGGGAATTTCAGCAGGGCCAGTGCACAAGCATGGACCTTTTTCAGCTGTAAGGGAGGCAAGAGCAAGGTGTGATGTAGGTCCCCGGGGCCTGCTGGAGGTCCAGGTCCATGCCCGATGTGAGTAGCAGCAGGGCCAGCGCGCCCAGGAGCACATCTTTTTCGACCGTAAAGGGAGACAGGAGGCCGACTCACTGCCTCGGCTAAATGGAGAGGGAATTTCAGCAGGGCCAGTGCACAAGCATGGACCTTTTTCAGCTGTAAGGGAGGCAAGAGCAAGGTGTGATGTAGGTCCCCGGGGCCTGCTGGAGGTCCAGGTCCATGCCCGATGTGAGTAGCAGCAGGGCCAGCGCGCCCAGGAGCACATCTTTTTCGACCGTAAAGGAGAGAGGAGGCCGACTCTCTGCCTCGGCTAAATGGAGAGGGAATTTCAGCAGGGCCAGGGCACAGGCATGGACCTTTTTCAGCTGTAAGGGAGGCAAGAGCAAGGTGTGATGTAGGTCCCCGGGGCCTGCTGGAGGTCCAGGTCCATGCCCGATGTGAGTAGCAGCAGGGCCAGCGCGCCCAGGAGCACATCTTTTTCGACCGTAAAGGGAGACAGGAGGCCGACTCACTGCCTCGGCTAAATGGAGAGGGAATTTCAGAAGGGCCAGGGCACAAGCATGGACCTTTTTCAGCTGTAAGGGAGGCAAGAGCAAGGTGTGATGTAGGTCCCCGGGGCCTGCTGGAGGTCCAGGTCCATGCCCGATGTGAGTAGCAGCAGGGCCAGCGCGCCCAGGAGCACATCTTTTTCGACCGTGAAGGAGACAGGAGGCCGACTCACTGCCTCGGCTAAATGGAGAGGGAATTTCAGAAGGGCCAGGGCACAAGCATGGACCTTTTTCAGCTGTAAGGGAGGCAAGAGCAAGGTGTGATGTAGGTCCCCGGGGCCTGCTGGAGGTCCAGGTCCATGCCCGATGTGAGTAGCAGCAGGGCCAGCGCGCCCAGGAGCACATCTTTTTCGGCCGTAAAGGGAGACAGGAGGCCGACTCACTGCCTCGGCTAAATGGAGAGGGAATTTCAGCAGGGCCAGGGCACAGGCATGGACCTTTTTCAGCTGTAAGGGAGGCAAGAGCAAGGTGCGATGTAGGTCCCCGGGGCCTGTTGTCGTACCATAGGCACGAGTGGTGTGTGTGTGTGGCAAAGAGTTTCTGCGCAGTGTACCAGGGGCACGGGGAAAGGTTGTTGTACCATAGGCACGAGAAAAGTTGTCGTACCATAGGCACGAGAAAAGTTGTCGTACCATAGGCACGAGGAGAGTTTGTGTGGCAAAGTGCTACTGAGCGGTGTACCAGGGGCACGGCGAAAAGTTGTTGTACCATAGGCACGAGGAGAGTTTGTGTGGCAAAGTGCTACTGAGCGGTGTACCAGGGGCACGGCGAAATGTTGTTGTACCATAGGCACGAGGAGAGTTTGTGTGGCAAAGTGCTACTGAGCGGTGTACCAGGGGCACGGCGAAAAGTTGTTGTACCATAGGCACGAGAAAAGTTGTTGTACCATAGGCACGAGAAAAGCTGTCGTACCAGGGGCACGGAGGAAAGTTGTTGTACCATAGGCACGAGAAAAGTTGTCGTACCATAGGCACGAGGAGAGTTTGTGTGGCAAAGTGCTACTGAGCGGTGTACCAGGGGCACGGCGAAAAGTTGTTGTACCATAGGCACGAGAAAAGTTGTTGTACCATAGGCACGAGAAAAGCTGTCGTACCAGGGGCACGGAGGAAAGTTGTTGTACCATAGGCACGAGAAAAGTTGTCGTACCATAGGCACGAGGAGAGTTTGTGTGGCAAAGTGCTACTGAGCGGTGTACCAGGGGCACGGCGAAAAGTTGTTGTACCATAGGCACGAGAAAAGTTGTTGTACCATAGGCACGAGAAAAGTTGTCGTACCAGGGGCACGGAGGAAAGTTGTTGTACCATAGGCACGAGA
Source organism: Copadichromis virginalis (assembly GCF_057382275.1). Classification (NCBI taxonomy): domain Eukaryota; kingdom Metazoa; phylum Chordata; class Actinopteri; order Cichliformes; family Cichlidae; genus Copadichromis; species Copadichromis virginalis. Next base: position 3,704 of record NC_140634.1, read on the forward strand.
AAAGTTGTCGTACCATAGGCACGGGAAAAGTTGTCGTACCATAGGCACAAGCAGTGCGTGCGTGCGTGCGTGCGTGCGTGTGTGGCAGTTCTTCTGCGCAGTGTACCAGGGGCACATTTCAATGTGCTTTCTGGAGTACCAGGGGCACGAGGATTTTGCCAGTGGTGTTCTGCTTTGTTAGTGGGAGGGGGCTTAAGTGTGGGTCCCCGGGGCCTGCTGGAGGTCCAGGTCCATGCTAGATACGTGGTACAGGGTAACTGCAGGAGGAGGGGGGGGGTAATGTGGGTTCACGGGGCCTGCTGGAGGTCAAGGTCCATGCTGGATATGCGTTGGAGCGTAACTGCAAGAAAGGAAAGCTAGTGGGGGAGTAGAGCAGGGGAGTATGTGGGTCCCCAGGGCCTGCTGGAGGTCCAGGTCCATGCTAGATATGTGGCACAGGGTAACTGCAGGGGGGGGGGTAATGTGGGTCCACGGGGCCTGCTGGAGGTCCAGGTCCATGCTAGATATGTGGCACAGGGTAACTGCGGGGGGGGGGGGGGGGGGGGTATTGTGGGTCCACGGGGCCTGCTGGAAGTCAAGGTCCATGCTAGACATGTGGTACAGGGTAACTGCAGGGGGAAGGGGGGGGGGGGTAATGTGGGTCCCCGGGGCCTGCTGGAGGTCCAGGTCCATGCTAGATACGTGGTACAGGGTAACTGCAGGAGGAGGGGGGGGGGGGTAATGTGGGTTCACGGGGCCTGCTGGAGGTCAAGGTCCATGCTGGATATGCGTTGGAGCGTAACTGCAAGAAAGGAAAGCTAGTGGGGGAGTAGAGCAGGGGAGTATGTGGGTCCCCAGGGCCTGCTGGAGGTCCAGGTCCATGCTAGATATGTGGCACAGGGTAACTGCAGGGGGGGGTAATGTGGGTCCACGGGGCCTGCTGGAGGTCCAGGTCCATGCTAGATATGTGGCACAGGGTAACTGCAGGGGGGGGGGGGGGTATTGTGGGTCCACGGGGCCTGCTGGAAGTCAAGGTCCATGCTAGACATGTGGTACAGGGTAACTGCAGGGGGAAGGGGGGGGGGGGTAATGTGGGTCCCCGGGGCCTGCTGGAGGTCCAGGTCCATGCTAGATACGTGGTACAGGGTAACTGCAGGAGGGGGGGGGGGTAATGTGGGTCCACGGGGCATGCTGGAGGTCAAGGTCCATGCTGGATATGCGGTGGAGGGTAACTGCAGGAGAAGGAAAGCTAGTGGGGGATTAGAGCAGGGGAGGATGTGCGTCCCCGGGGCCTGCTGGAGGTCAAGGTCCATGCTGGATATGCGCTGGAGCGTAACTACAAGAAAGGTAAGCTAGTGGGGGACTAGAGCAGGGGAGGATGTGCGTCCCCGGGGCATGCTGGAGGTCAAGGGCCATGCTGGATATGCGGTGGAGGGTAACTGCAGGAGAAGGAAAGCTCATGGGGGATTAGAGCGGAGGAGTATGTGGGTCCTCGGGGCCTGCTGGAGGGCAAGGGCCATGCTGGATTTGTGGTGGAGGGTAACTGCGGGAGAAGGAAAGCTAGTGGGGGAGTAGAGCAGAGGAGTATGTTGGTCCCCGGGGCCTGCTGGAGGTCCAGGTCCATGCCCGATGTGAGTAGCAGCAGGGCCAGCGCGCCAAGGAGCACATCTTTTTCGACCGTAAAGGGAGACAGGAGGCCGACTCACTGCCTCGGCTAAATGGAGAGGGAATTTCAGCAGGGCCAGGGCAAAAGCATGGACCTTTTCAGCTGTAAGGGAGGCAAGAGCAAGGTGTGATGTAGGTCCCCGGGGCCTGCTGGAGGTCCAGGTCCATGCCCGATGTGAGTAGCAGCAGGGCCAGCGCGCCCAGGAGCACATCTTTTTCGACCGTAAAGGGAGACAGGAGGCCGACTCACTGCCTCGGCTAAATGGAGAGGGAATTTCAGAAGGGCCAGGGCACAAGCATGGACCTTTTCAGCTGTAAGGGAGGCAAGAGCAAGGTGTGATGTAGGTCCCCGGGGCCTGCTGGAGGTCCAGGTCCATGCCCGATGTGAGTAGCAGCAGGGCCAGTGCGCCCAGGAGCACATCTTTTTCGACCGTAAAGGGAGACAGGAGGCCGACTCACTGCCTCGGCTAAATGGAGAGGGAATTTCAGCAGGGCCAGGGCAAAAGCATGGACCTTTTCAGCTGTAAGGGAGGCAAGAGCAAGGTGTGATGTAGGTCCCCGGGGCCTGCTGGAGGTCCAGGTCCATGCCCGATGTGAGTAGCAGCAGGGCCAGTGCGCCCAGGAGCACATCTTTTTCGACCGTAAAGGGAGACAGGAGGCCGACTCACTGCCTCGGCTAAATGGAGAGGGAATTTCAGCAGGGCCAGGGCACAGGCATGGACCTTTTTCAGCTGTAAGGGAGGCAAGAGCAAGGTGCGATGTAGGTCCCCGGGGCCTGTTGTCGTACCATAGGCACGAGTGGTGTGTGTGTGTGGCAAAGAGTTTCTGCGCAGTGTACCAGGGGCACGGGGAAAGGTTGTTGTACCATAGGCACGAGAAAAGTTGTCGTACCATAGGCACGAGAAAAGTTGTCGTACCATAGGCACGAGTGTTGTGTGTGTGTGTGGCAAAGTGCTACTGAGCGGTGTACCAGGGGCACGGCGAAAAGTTGTTGTACCATAGGCACGAGAAAAGTTGTTGTACCATAGGCACGAGAAAAGCTGTCGTACCAGGGGCACGGAGGAAAGTTGTCGTACCATAGGCACGAGGAGAGTTTGTGTGGCAAAGTGCTACTGAGCGGTGTACCAGGGGCACGGCGAAAAGTTGTTGTACCATAGGCACGAGAAAAGTTGTCGTACCATAGGCACGAGAAAAGTTGTCATACCATAGGTACGAGGAGTGTGTGTGTGGCAAAGTGCTACTGAGCGGTGTACCAGGGGCACGGCGAAAAGTTGTTGTACCATAGGCACGAGAAAAGTTGTTGTACCATAGGCACGAGAAAAGCTGTCGTACCAGGGGCACGGAGGAAAGTTGTTGTACCATAGGCACGAGAAAAGTTGTCGTACCATAGGCACGAGGAGAGTTTGTGTGGCAAAGTGCTACTGAGCGGTGTACCAGGGGCACGGCGAAAAGTTGTTGTACCATAGGCACGAGAAAAGTTGTTGTACCATAGGCACGAGAAAAGCTGTCGTACCAGGGGCACGGAGGAAAGTTGTTGTACCATAGGCATGAGAAAAGTTGTCGTACCATAGGCACGAGGAGAGTTTGTGTGGCAAAGTGCTACTGAGCGGTGTACCAGGGGCACGGCGAAAAGTTGTTGTACCATAGGCACGAGAAAAGTTGTTGTACCATAGGCACGAGAAAAGCTGTCGTACCAGGGGCACGGAGGAAAGTTGTTGTACCATAGGCACGAGAAAAGTTGTCGTACCATAGGCACGAGGAGAGTTTGTGTGGCAAAGTGCTACTGAGCGGTGTACCAGGGGCACGGCGAAAAGTTGTTGTACCATAGGCACGAGAAAAGTTGTTGTACCATAGGCACGAGAAAAGCTGTCGTACCAGGGGCACGGAGGAAAGTTGTCGTACCATAGGTACAAGCAGTGCGTGCGTGCGTGCGTGCGTGCGTGCGTGCGTGCGTGCGTGCGTGCGTGCGTGCGTGTGTGTGTGTGTGTGTGTGTGGCAGTTCTTCTGCGCAGTGTACCAGGGGCACATTTCAATGTGCTTTCTGGAGTACCAGGGGCACGAGGATTTTGCCAGTGGTGTTCTGCTTTGTTAGTGGGAGGGGGCTTAAGTGTGGGTCCCCGGGGCCTGCTGGAGGTCCAGGTCCATGCTAGATA
>NC_140634.1:20000-25000 GCF_057382275.1 Copadichromis virginalis
GCTGTAAGGGAGGCAAGAGCAAGGTGTGATGTAGGTCCCCGGGGCCTGCTGGAGGTCCAGGTCCATGCCCGATGTGAGTAGCAGCAGGGCCAGCGCGCCCAGGAGCACATCTTTTTCGGCCGTAAAGGGAGACAGGAGGCCGACTCACTGCCTCGGCTAAATGGAGAGGGAATTTCAGCAGGGCCAGGGCACAGGCATGGACCTTTTTCAGCTGTAAGGGAGGCAAGAGCAAGGTGCGATGTAGGTCCCCGGGGCCTGTTGTCGTACCATAGGCACGAGTGGTGTGTGTGTGTGGCAAAGAGTTTCTGCGCAGTGTACCAGGGGCACGGGGAAAGGTTGTTGTACCATAGGCACGAGAAAAGTTGTCGTACCATAGGCACGAGAAAAGTTGTCGTACCATAGGCACGAGGAGAGTTTGTGTGGCAAAGTGCTACTGAGCGGTGTACCAGGGGCACGGCGAAAAGTTGTTGTACCATAGGCACGAGGAGAGTTTGTGTGGCAAAGTGCTACTGAGCGGTGTACCAGGGGCACGGCGAAATGTTGTTGTACCATAGGCACGAGGAGAGTTTGTGTGGCAAAGTGCTACTGAGCGGTGTACCAGGGGCACGGCGAAAAGTTGTTGTACCATAGGCACGAGAAAAGTTGTTGTACCATAGGCACGAGAAAAGCTGTCGTACCAGGGGCACGGAGGAAAGTTGTTGTACCATAGGCACGAGAAAAGTTGTCGTACCATAGGCACGAGGAGAGTTTGTGTGGCAAAGTGCTACTGAGCGGTGTACCAGGGGCACGGCGAAAAGTTGTTGTACCATAGGCACGAGAAAAGTTGTTGTACCATAGGCACGAGAAAAGCTGTCGTACCAGGGGCACGGAGGAAAGTTGTTGTACCATAGGCACGAGAAAAGTTGTCGTACCATAGGCACGAGGAGAGTTTGTGTGGCAAAGTGCTACTGAGCGGTGTACCAGGGGCACGGCGAAAAGTTGTTGTACCATAGGCACGAGAAAAGTTGTTGTACCATAGGCACGAGAAAAGTTGTCGTACCAGGGGCACGGAGGAAAGTTGTTGTACCATAGGCACGAGAAAAGTTGTCGTACCATAGGCACGGGAAAAGTTGTCGTACCATAGGCACAAGCAGTGCGTGCGTGCGTGCGTGCGTGCGTGTGTGGCAGTTCTTCTGCGCAGTGTACCAGGGGCACATTTCAATGTGCTTTCTGGAGTACCAGGGGCACGAGGATTTTGCCAGTGGTGTTCTGCTTTGTTAGTGGGAGGGGGCTTAAGTGTGGGTCCCCGGGGCCTGCTGGAGGTCCAGGTCCATGCTAGATACGTGGTACAGGGTAACTGCAGGAGGAGGGGGGGGGTAATGTGGGTTCACGGGGCCTGCTGGAGGTCAAGGTCCATGCTGGATATGCGTTGGAGCGTAACTGCAAGAAAGGAAAGCTAGTGGGGGAGTAGAGCAGGGGAGTATGTGGGTCCCCAGGGCCTGCTGGAGGTCCAGGTCCATGCTAGATATGTGGCACAGGGTAACTGCAGGGGGGGGGGTAATGTGGGTCCACGGGGCCTGCTGGAGGTCCAGGTCCATGCTAGATATGTGGCACAGGGTAACTGCGGGGGGGGGGGGGGGGGGGGTATTGTGGGTCCACGGGGCCTGCTGGAAGTCAAGGTCCATGCTAGACATGTGGTACAGGGTAACTGCAGGGGGAAGGGGGGGGGGGGTAATGTGGGTCCCCGGGGCCTGCTGGAGGTCCAGGTCCATGCTAGATACGTGGTACAGGGTAACTGCAGGAGGAGGGGGGGGGGGGTAATGTGGGTTCACGGGGCCTGCTGGAGGTCAAGGTCCATGCTGGATATGCGTTGGAGCGTAACTGCAAGAAAGGAAAGCTAGTGGGGGAGTAGAGCAGGGGAGTATGTGGGTCCCCAGGGCCTGCTGGAGGTCCAGGTCCATGCTAGATATGTGGCACAGGGTAACTGCAGGGGGGGGTAATGTGGGTCCACGGGGCCTGCTGGAGGTCCAGGTCCATGCTAGATATGTGGCACAGGGTAACTGCAGGGGGGGGGGGGGGTATTGTGGGTCCACGGGGCCTGCTGGAAGTCAAGGTCCATGCTAGACATGTGGTACAGGGTAACTGCAGGGGGAAGGGGGGGGGGGGTAATGTGGGTCCCCGGGGCCTGCTGGAGGTCCAGGTCCATGCTAGATACGTGGTACAGGGTAACTGCAGGAGGGGGGGGGGGTAATGTGGGTCCACGGGGCATGCTGGAGGTCAAGGTCCATGCTGGATATGCGGTGGAGGGTAACTGCAGGAGAAGGAAAGCTAGTGGGGGATTAGAGCAGGGGAGGATGTGCGTCCCCGGGGCCTGCTGGAGGTCAAGGTCCATGCTGGATATGCGCTGGAGCGTAACTACAAGAAAGGTAAGCTAGTGGGGGACTAGAGCAGGGGAGGATGTGCGTCCCCGGGGCATGCTGGAGGTCAAGGGCCATGCTGGATATGCGGTGGAGGGTAACTGCAGGAGAAGGAAAGCTCATGGGGGATTAGAGCGGAGGAGTATGTGGGTCCTCGGGGCCTGCTGGAGGGCAAGGGCCATGCTGGATTTGTGGTGGAGGGTAACTGCGGGAGAAGGAAAGCTAGTGGGGGAGTAGAGCAGAGGAGTATGTTGGTCCCCGGGGCCTGCTGGAGGTCCAGGTCCATGCCCGATGTGAGTAGCAGCAGGGCCAGCGCGCCAAGGAGCACATCTTTTTCGACCGTAAAGGGAGACAGGAGGCCGACTCACTGCCTCGGCTAAATGGAGAGGGAATTTCAGCAGGGCCAGGGCAAAAGCATGGACCTTTTCAGCTGTAAGGGAGGCAAGAGCAAGGTGTGATGTAGGTCCCCGGGGCCTGCTGGAGGTCCAGGTCCATGCCCGATGTGAGTAGCAGCAGGGCCAGCGCGCCCAGGAGCACATCTTTTTCGACCGTAAAGGGAGACAGGAGGCCGACTCACTGCCTCGGCTAAATGGAGAGGGAATTTCAGAAGGGCCAGGGCACAAGCATGGACCTTTTCAGCTGTAAGGGAGGCAAGAGCAAGGTGTGATGTAGGTCCCCGGGGCCTGCTGGAGGTCCAGGTCCATGCCCGATGTGAGTAGCAGCAGGGCCAGTGCGCCCAGGAGCACATCTTTTTCGACCGTAAAGGGAGACAGGAGGCCGACTCACTGCCTCGGCTAAATGGAGAGGGAATTTCAGCAGGGCCAGGGCAAAAGCATGGACCTTTTCAGCTGTAAGGGAGGCAAGAGCAAGGTGTGATGTAGGTCCCCGGGGCCTGCTGGAGGTCCAGGTCCATGCCCGATGTGAGTAGCAGCAGGGCCAGTGCGCCCAGGAGCACATCTTTTTCGACCGTAAAGGGAGACAGGAGGCCGACTCACTGCCTCGGCTAAATGGAGAGGGAATTTCAGCAGGGCCAGGGCACAGGCATGGACCTTTTTCAGCTGTAAGGGAGGCAAGAGCAAGGTGCGATGTAGGTCCCCGGGGCCTGTTGTCGTACCATAGGCACGAGTGGTGTGTGTGTGTGGCAAAGAGTTTCTGCGCAGTGTACCAGGGGCACGGGGAAAGGTTGTTGTACCATAGGCACGAGAAAAGTTGTCGTACCATAGGCACGAGAAAAGTTGTCGTACCATAGGCACGAGTGTTGTGTGTGTGTGTGGCAAAGTGCTACTGAGCGGTGTACCAGGGGCACGGCGAAAAGTTGTTGTACCATAGGCACGAGAAAAGTTGTTGTACCATAGGCACGAGAAAAGCTGTCGTACCAGGGGCACGGAGGAAAGTTGTCGTACCATAGGCACGAGGAGAGTTTGTGTGGCAAAGTGCTACTGAGCGGTGTACCAGGGGCACGGCGAAAAGTTGTTGTACCATAGGCACGAGAAAAGTTGTCGTACCATAGGCACGAGAAAAGTTGTCATACCATAGGTACGAGGAGTGTGTGTGTGGCAAAGTGCTACTGAGCGGTGTACCAGGGGCACGGCGAAAAGTTGTTGTACCATAGGCACGAGAAAAGTTGTTGTACCATAGGCACGAGAAAAGCTGTCGTACCAGGGGCACGGAGGAAAGTTGTTGTACCATAGGCACGAGAAAAGTTGTCGTACCATAGGCACGAGGAGAGTTTGTGTGGCAAAGTGCTACTGAGCGGTGTACCAGGGGCACGGCGAAAAGTTGTTGTACCATAGGCACGAGAAAAGTTGTTGTACCATAGGCACGAGAAAAGCTGTCGTACCAGGGGCACGGAGGAAAGTTGTTGTACCATAGGCATGAGAAAAGTTGTCGTACCATAGGCACGAGGAGAGTTTGTGTGGCAAAGTGCTACTGAGCGGTGTACCAGGGGCACGGCGAAAAGTTGTTGTACCATAGGCACGAGAAAAGTTGTTGTACCATAGGCACGAGAAAAGCTGTCGTACCAGGGGCACGGAGGAAAGTTGTTGTACCATAGGCACGAGAAAAGTTGTCGTACCATAGGCACGAGGAGAGTTTGTGTGGCAAAGTGCTACTGAGCGGTGTACCAGGGGCACGGCGAAAAGTTGTTGTACCATAGGCACGAGAAAAGTTGTTGTACCATAGGCACGAGAAAAGCTGTCGTACCAGGGGCACGGAGGAAAGTTGTCGTACCATAGGTACAAGCAGTGCGTGCGTGCGTGCGTGCGTGCGTGCGTGCGTGCGTGCGTGCGTGCGTGCGTGCGTGTGTGTGTGTGTGTGTGTGTGGCAGTTCTTCTGCGCAGTGTACCAGGGGCACATTTCAATGTGCTTTCTGGAGTACCAGGGGCACGAGGATTTTGCCAGTGGTGTTCTGCTTTGTTAGTGGGAGGGGGCTTAAGTGTGGGTCCCCGGGGCCTGCTGGAGGTCCAGGTCCATGCTAGATACGTGGTACAGGGTAACTGCAGGAGGGGGGGGGGTAATGTGGGTTCACGGGGCCTGCTGGAGGTCAAGGTCCATGCTGGATATGCGCTGGAGCGTAACTGCAAGAAAGGAAAGCTAGTGGGGGAG